>NW_026530297.1:48966-74308 GCF_026979565.1 Vidua chalybeata
CCAGGACCCCCAAAATCGTCCTAAGACCCCCCCAAATTTCCCCCAGGACCCCCAAAATGCTTCTGAGACCCCACAAAAACCCCAAATGCCCCCAAATTTCCCCCCCTAGGACCCCCCAAAATTGCCCTGACATCCCCCAAGCCCCTTAAATTTCCCCCCGGGACGCCGAAAAATCGATTTGGGACCCCCCAAAACCCCCCAGGACCCCCCAAAATCCCCCCAGGACCCCCCAAAACCCCCAGGACCCCCAAAATCCCCCCAGGACCCCCAAAAATGGCTTTGAGACCCCCAGAACCCCCAAATTTCCCCCCAGGTCCCCCCAAAATCGCCCTGAGACCCCTCCCCAGCTCCTCAAATCTCCCCCCAGGAACCCCAAAAAATCGTTTTGAGACCCCCCCGGAAACCCCCAAATTTCCTCCCTGGGACCCCAAAAATTGATCTGAGACCCCCCAAAAATCCCCCCAGGAACCCCCAAAATCGCTTTGAGCCCCCCCAAACCCCAAATCCCCCCCCCAGGACCCCCAAAAATTCCCCCTGGAACCCCAAAATCGCTTTGAGACCCCCCCAAAACCACCAAAATTGAGGTCAGCCAGGTTCATTTGCATATATTTACATATTTATTACATCATCTCCCGGCCCCCCCCCTCCCCCACCCTCCGGCCCTCGAGGGGCCCCAAAAATTCCTTAAAAAAAAAAAAAAAAGAAAAAAAAAAAAAAAAAAAAAAAATTTCCAATCCCGAGAAATTCTTTTACAAAAATTCCCGAATTTCCCCCCAAAAAATTCCCGGAAAATCGAGGGAACAAAGTACAAAAAAAAAAAAAAAAATCCCCATTTTTGAGCAGAAAAATCCCAATTTTGGGACTGAAAATCCCAATTTTGGGTGGAAAAAACCCAATTTTGGGGCTGAAAATCCCAATTTTGGGTGGAAAAATCCCAATTTTGGGGCTTTTTTTTGGGATCTTCGCGGCCGCTCCCAAACTGGAATTAAATTTTTTTTTTCCCCCAAAAAAACCCCAAATTTGTCCCAAAATTCCGACCCCAAATTGCCTAAAATTGTTTTTTTTTTTTTTTTAAGGAAAAAAATCCAATTTCTGGCTCCAAATTCCCCCGAGGGAAAAAGGGGAAAATTCCGATTTTGCTTCCGTTTTTTGCAGATTTTTGAGGATTTCCAGCATTTCTGGGGAGCCCGATTGAATCCTTGGAGCTTTTTTAGGATTTTTTGGGAGGCATTTTGTGGCATTTTTGCTGCTTTTTATGGATTTTGAGAATTCTCCACGTTTTCTTCTTTAAAATTCTGGTTTTTACCTGATTTTGGGTCTTTTTTTGGGTGTTTTTTCCTATTTTTTCAGTTATTTTCCATGATTTTTTTCATTATTTTTGTCTGTTTTAACGAGATTTTCAAGTACATTTCGATTATTTTAATTAATTTTTTCTTTCATTTTCACCAATTTGGAATTTTTTTTCATTATTTTCTGTGCATTTTAATTTTTTTTTTCCCATCATTTCCCAATTTTTCTCCTTTCTGCATTTCCCCACTGATTTCCCATTAATTTTAGGCATTTTTGGATGATTTCCTTTATGATTTTCTGGATTTTTTAATCCAATTCTGCATTTTTGGGTAATTTGAATGATTTTTAACCATTTTTTTACATTTTCTTGCTGGATTTTCACCCATTTTTCCACATTTCTGAACTTCCCCCTCATTTTTCTGCGATTTTGAGCGTTCTTGGGCTGCATTTTCATTTCTTTTAACATTTTTTGTCTCTTTCCATGGGTTTTATGTCGATTTTTTCCCATTTTAACATTTTTTCTATGATTTCTGATTTTTTTTCCATGTGCAATTCTTTATTTTTCCTTTTTTTTTTTTTTTTTTTTTTTTTTTTTTGCATTTCAAACAGTTCTGGATGGATTTGAATTTTTTTTTTTCATGATTTTTCCCACTCATTTTGGACTCTGCTTTTTTTTTATTGCAGATTTTGGACATTTCCCTGATTTTTGACACATTCTAATTTTTATTTTACTTTATTTCAATTGTTTTTTTCCCTCCATTTTAATTTTCAAGGGAATTTTGGGATATTTTTGAATTTTTCCTGCCTTTTTATGGCTTTTAAATGGAATTTTTGTTGTTTTCTCCACGATTTTTGCCCATTTTTAGGCGAATTCCCTTTTTTTTCCCCATGATTTTGGCAATTTTTGTGTTGTTTTAATTTTTTTTCCCTTTTTTGGGGGGGCTTTTCTTACATTTTTTAATATTTTCCATGGTTTTTAATGGAATTTTGGATATAATTTCACTGTTTTCTTTTTTGTTGCACTTTGATTTTTTTCCCCATTATTTTTCTGTTTTTTTTAATGGAATTTTTTGGTGCAATTTTTGGTTCTTTTTTCACATTTTAAATTTTCCTGCGACTTTTCCCCATTTCCCCCATATTTTTATCCATTTTTTACCATTATTGTGTCTTTTTTTTTTCCTCTTTTCCCCCATTTTTTACCATTTTTGATGATTTCCCACAGAAAAATTGGAGCGAGAGCCTCAAATCCCAAAAATCCCTGATTTAACCCACTGGAAAAACAGAACCACGGTGAATTCTGGGGCAAAAAATCCAAATTTTGGGGCTTTTTTGCTGCTCAAACCCTCAAAATTTGGTGTTTTTTTCCCTGGAATTGGGAATTTTTTGGGAAAAAAAAAAGGGAATTTCGAGCCCAAGTCACCACAGGGGAAAACCCTCGGGAATTTGGGGAGAATTTGGGATTTATTTACAATTGTTATGGCTGAGGAAGGGCCCAAAAAGGGACAAAATCCCCCCAAAATCCATCCCGAGGCTCCGGCTGCTCCCGGGGCCAATTCCGGGGGGTTTGGGAAATTTTGGGGATTTTTTTTTTGGGGTGGAATTGGGGCTTTTTGGGGTGGGTTTTGTGCATTTGGGGTGGATTGGATTTTTTTTGAGGGAGATTTTAGGAGAAATTGGGTGGATTTGAGGTCAGATTTGGGCTTTTCGGGATCAAATTTGGGTTTTTTTTGGTCGGATTTGGGATTTTTTGGGGGACAAATTTGGATTTTAGGGGAGGGTTTGGGTCGGTCCAGATCAAATTTGGGATTTTGGGGTCGGATTTGGGATTTTTTTGGTGCCAATTTGCCTCCAATTCCATTTTCCAGGGCTGAATTTCATTTTTTTGGGGCTCAAATTTCACTTTTTTGGGGCCAATTCTCTCCTTTCCTTGGTGTGGACCCCCAACTTTTCCCTCCAACCTCGGATTTTGGGTGGATTTGGGTACATTTGGAGTGGATTTGGGTGGATTTTGGCAGATTTTGGGTGGATTTTGAGCACACCTGACCAGATTTTGGGTGGATTTCAGCAGACCTGGGTGGATTTTGGGTGGGTTTTGGGCAGATTTGGGCAGATTTGGGTGGATTTTGGGCGGATTTGGGCAGATTTGGGTGGATTTTGGGTGGACCTGGGTGGATTTTGGGTGGATTTTGGGCAGATTTGGGTGGATTTGAGCAGACCTGGCTGGATCTTGGGCAGATTCGTGTGGATTTTGGGCAGATTTGAAAAGACCTGAACAGATTTTCGATGGATTTGAGCACACCTGGGTGAATTTTGGGCAGATTTGACCACACCTGATTGGATTTTGGGCAGATCTGAGCAGACCTGGGTGGATTTTGAGCACATCTGGGTGGATTTTGGGCAGATTTGAGCACACCTGACTGGCTTTTGGGTGGATTTTTACCAAACCTGACTGCATTTTGCACAGCTTTAACCACACCTGCCCAGATTTAACCACACCTGCCCACATTTTGAGTCAATTTAACCACACCTGCCCAGATTTCACACAGATTTAACCACACCTGCCCACATTTTGAGTCAATTTAACCAAACCTGCCCAGATTTCACACAGATTTAACCACACCTGCCCGCATTTTGAGTCAATTTAACCACACCCGCCCACATTTTGAGCTGCTTTAACCACACCTGCCCAGATTTCACACAGATTTAACCACACCTGCCCGCATTTTGAGTCAATTTAACCACACCTGCCCGCATTTTGAGCCGCTTTATCCACACCTGCCCGCATTTTGAGTCAATTTAACCACACCTGCCCGCATTTTGAGCCGCTTTATCCACACCTGCGGGCACCTGGCGCGGGTTTCACCGCCCCCCACCCCGTTTTTCCGCCCGTTCCCCCAGCCCCGCCCCGGTTCCGCCCCCTGCCCGCCCTCCCTCACTGGCAGAAGGGCGAGGCCGTGGGGTCGAAGCCCTTGAAGACGTCCTTGAGCGAGGCTTTGTCCCCGCCGTCCTCGGAGGGCTCCCGCCCGGGGCTGCCCCCCGGGAAGGGGCTCCCGGCGCCCGGCCGAGCCCCGGCCTTGCCCAGGCCGAACACGGGGGGCACGGGGGGCACGGGCAGGTTGTGGAGGCCGGGCTGGGCGCCGCCGCTCTCGGCTTTGCCGCGGGGCCGGTTGTAGCTGTTGTACCTGTCCGTGGGCTCGGGGCGCTCGGCGCCGTCCGGCTGCTCCAGCGCCGAGCGCCGCACGAACGGCGGCTCCTTGGCCCGGCCCGCTTTGCCCGGCTCGCCGGCGGCTTTTTGGGCCGGGGTCCCATCGTTCTGGGGGTCTTTCCCCGCGCCGGGGCTGCGGGGGTCGTAGAGGCTGATGGCGCTCAGGACGCTGCTCTGGCCGGAGCCGCCCCAGCTCAGGCGCGGGTCGTAGGGAGCGATGGCCGGGCCGGCGTCGGGCGCGTCCCGGGACTCGCCGCGCTCCGGGGATCTCTGCAGCCGCGGGTCGGCCGGAGGAGCTTTCCGCACGCGGGGGTCGCTGGGTTTGTCCCCCGCCGAGGCCGCGACGCTTTTGAGGATCCTGGAGAGCAGCTCGAAGTCGGGCAGGGACGAGGAGGAGGAAGAGGAGGAGGAAGAGGAGGAGGCGGCGGCGTCGCCGGCGGGCGGGCGCGGCTGCCGCGGGTCCGAGGGGCCGGAGGGCGGCCGGAGCGGGCGAGGGTCGGGGCCGGGCGCGGGGAGGGGGCTCGGGGCGGGCGGCTCCTGCCGGGGCACGGGCAGCGGGATGAGATCCTCGGGGCTCCAGAGCACGGAGCGGGCGAAGGGCGGGCGCAGCAGCAGCACGTCCTTGCGGATGTGCGAGAACTGCTGCAGCTGGCAGCGGGGGTCGCGCTGCGGGAGCCCCGGCGCGGCCTCCAGGGGGATGGGCAGGGGCTTCTCCCGCAGGATCCGCTCGCCCTCCTCGTCCTCGGCCGCTCGGGGCCCCGGCTCCGCCCTGGCGCCGTGCCGGGCCAGCCGCGGGTCCGAGGGGCCGGGCTCGGCGCCGGGCTCGGCGCTGCGGGCCAGCCGCGGGTCCCGGAGCCGGGGGTCGGCGGGGCGCGGGGGTCGCTGCAGCCGGGGGTCGCTGGGGGGGTCCCCCGGGGGGTTCGGGGCTCGGGCGGAGCTTTGCTGGCGCAGGGATTTGAGGATGGAGGTGACGCTGCTGCCGCCGTCGTCCTCGTCGCTCGAGTACCAATTGCCGGGGTCTCCTGGGGGAGGGGGGGGGGGGGGAAGTGAAAATGAAAATAAGAAAAATAAAAATGAAAATAAAAAGTAACGGAAATAAAAATAACGAAAATAAAAAAAAAATAACGAAAATAACGAAAACAAAAATCAAAATAACGAAAATAAAAATAACGAAAACAACGAAAACAAAAATCAAAATAAAAAGTAACGGAAATAAGAATAACGAAAATAACGAGAACAAAAACCAAAATAAAAATAACGAAAATAAAAATAACGAAAACAACGAAAACAAAAATAAAAGTAAAGATATCGAAAATAAAAATAACGAAAACGAAAATAAAAATAAAACCAACGAAAATAAAACCAATGAAAATAAAAATAATAGAAAATAAAAATAATAGAAAATAAAAATAATAGAAAACAAAAAAAAAAAAAAACGAAAATAAAAATAACGAAAATAAAAATAACGAAAATAAAAATAATAGAAAACAAAAAAAAAAAAAACCCAACGAAAATAAAAATAACGAAAATAAAAATAACGAAAATAAAAATAAAAATGAAAATAAAAATAGCAGGAGGTTTTGAGCCAGAAAAAATCCCGGCCATCAGCGAGGCCCTGAGGGCTCAGAGATCCCGAGAGAGCCGGGATTGGGATTGGGATTGGGAACGTGGATCAGGAATTGGGAATTGGGGCCGGGAATTGGGGGGTCGGGAATTGGGGTCAGATCAGGGATTTTTGGGGATGTTTGGGGGGTTTTTTTGGGGATTTTTTGGGATGTTTTTCGGGGATTTTTGGGGATGTTTTCGGGGATGTTTTCAGGGATTTTCGGGGCTCTCTCACCCTCCTCGTGCTCCGTCAGGATGGGGATTTTGGGGGATTTTCGGGGATGTTTGGGGATGTTTTCCGGGCTGTTTGGGGATATTTTTGGGATATTTTCCGGGGCTTTCGGGGCTCTCTCACCCTCCTCGTGCTCCCTGTCAGGATGGGGATTTTGGGGGATTTTCGGGGATGTTTTTGGGGATGTTTTCAGGGCTGTTTGGGGATATTTTCAGGGCTGTTTGGGGATATTTTTGGGATATTTTCCGGGGCTTTCGGGGCTCTCTCACCCTCCTCGTGCTCCCTGTCAGGATGGGCATGTTTGGGGGATTTTCGGGAATGTTTTTGGGGATATTTTCAGGGCTGTTTGGGGATATTTTTGGGGATATTTTCAGGGATTTTCGGGGCTGTTTGGGGATGTTTTCGGGGATGTTTTCCGGGCTGTTTGGGGATATTTTTGGGATATTTTCCGGGGCTTTCGGGGCTCTCTCACCCTCCTTGTGCTCCCTGTCAGGATGGGGATTTTGGGGGATATTTTCAGGGCTGTTTGGGGATGTTTTCGGGGATATTTTCAGGGCTGTTTGGGGATATTTTCAGGGCTGTTTGGGGATGTTTTCGGGGCTGTTTGGGGATATTTTTGGGATATTTTCCGGGGCTTTCGGGGCTCTCTCACCCTCCTCGTGCTCCCTGTCAGGATGGGGATTTTGGGGGATTTTCGGGGATGTTTTTGGGGATGTTTTCAGGGCTGTTTGGGGATGTTTTTGGGATATTTTCCGGGGCTTTCGGGGCTCTCTCACCCTCCTCGTGCTCCCTGTCAGGATGGGGATTTTGGGGGATTTTCGGGGATGTTTTTGGGGATATTTTCAGGGCTGTTTGGGGATATTTTTGGGATATTTTCCGGGGCTTTCGGGGCTCTCTCACCCTCCTCGTGCTCCCTGTCAGGATGGGGATTTTGGGGGATTTTCGGGGATGTTTTTGGGGATGTTTTCAGGGCTGTTTGGGGATATTTTCAGGGCTGTTTGGGGATGTTTTTTGGGATATTTTCCGGGGCTTTCGGGGCTCTCTCACCCTCCTCGTGCTCCCTGTCAGGATGGGGATTTTGGGGGATTTTCGGGGATGTTTTTGGGGATATTTTCAGGGCTGTTTGGGGATGTTTTCGGGGATGTTTGGGGATATTTTTGGGATATTTTCCGGGGCTTTCGGGGCTCTCTCACCCTCCTCGTGCTCCCTGTCTCCGCGGCCGCCCTCGGCCGCTCTCCGGCCGCGCTCCTCGGGCCGCTGCTTGTGGCGGATGCGCAGGAAGAGCGCGCGCTGCGCCGAGGGCAGGAACTCGGGCACCCCCCCGGGAGCCCCCCCGGGAGCCCCCCCGGACACCCCCGGGGCCCCCTCGGCCTCCAGGGACCCCTCCCCGAACAGGGGGTCCCCCCCGGGCCCCTCGGCGGCCTCGTAGGAGCCGTAGTCGTCTGCTGGGGGAAAAAAAGGAGATTTTGGGGAGGGAAAAAAGAGATTTTTGAGGGGGGGGAAAGGAGATTTTGGGGTTTGGGGAAAGGAGATTTTTTGGGGAAAAAGGAGATTTTGGGGAGGGAAAAGGTGATTTGGGGGAAAAAAGGAGATTTTGGGGAGGGAAAAAAGGAGATTTGCGGGAAAAGATTTGGGGGGAAAAAGGAGATTTTGGGGAGGGAAAAGGTGATTTGGGGGGAAAAAGGAGATTTTGGGTGGAAAAGGAGATTTTGGGGTTTGGATAAATTTTTAGGGGAAAAAAGGAGATTTTGGGGGGAAAAAGGAGATTTGGGGGAGGGAAAAGGAGATTTGGGGGAAAAGATTTGGGGGGAAAAAGGAGATTTTGGGGAGGGAAAAGGAGATTTGCGGGAAAAGATTTGGGGGGAAAAAGGAGATTTTGGGGGGAAAAGGAGATTTTGGGGTTTGGAGAAATTTTTTGGGGAAAAAAGGAGATTTTGGGGAGGGAAAAGGAGATTTTTGGGGGGGAAAAGGAGATTTTGGGGTTTGGAGAAAGGAGATTTTTGGGGGAAAAAAGGAAATTTTGGAGGGAAAAGGAGGTTTTGGGGAGGGAAAAGAGATTTTGGGGAGGGAAAAGGAGATTTTGGGGGTTGGGGTGGGGAAAGGGGAGATTTGGGGTGGAACTGGAAAATATGGGATGGAATTGGGAGATTTGGGATGGGAAAGGGGGGGTTTGGGGTGGAAATTGGGGGATTTGGGGTGGAAATTGGGGATTTTTTTCCCTCTCACCCGGCCCCTCCCCCAGCCCCTCCCCCCCCCAGGTGCCCCCTCCCCACCCCAGGTGTCCCCTCCCCCACCCCAGGTGTCCCCTCCCCCACCCCCGGTGCCCCTCCCCTCCCCCAGCCCCTCCCCCACCCCAGGTGCCCCCTCCCCCGGCCCCTCCCCCTCCCCCTCCCCCACCCCAGGTGCCCCTCCCCCTCACCTGGCCCCTCCCCCACCCCAGGTGCCCCTCCCCCCCGGTGCCCCCTCCCCCACCCCAGGTGCCCCTCCCCCTCACCTGGCCCCTCCCCCCGGTGTCCCCTCCCCCTCCCCCGGTGTCCCCTCCCCCACCCCAGGTGCCCCTCCCCCTCACCTGGCCCCTCCCCCCCGGGGGGGGGCTCCATCTCCAGCCCCTCCTGGGGGTAGAACGCCCCTCCCCCCTCGTAGAAGCCGGGCCCCGGCGGGGGCAGCCCCGGGTGGGGGAGGGGCGGCTCCTCGAACCCCCCCAGGGGGGGCCCCGGGCCCAGCTCCGGGTGGGGGAGGGGCGGCCCCCCGGGGGGGCCGGGGAAGCGCGGGGGGGGCGGCCCGGGGTGCCTGGAAAGGAGAAAAACGGGAATGAAAGTGGGAAAATCCGGGTGGAAAACCGGGAAAATCGGGGTGAAAAAAGGGAAAATCGGGGTGAAAAACGGGAAAATCGGGGTGAAAAACCGGGAAAAATGGGGTGAAAACGGGAAAATCGGGGTGAAAAACCGGGAAAAATGGGGTGAAAACGGGAAAATCGGGGTGAAAAACCGGGAAATTGGGATAAAACCAGGAAAATCGGGGTGAAAAACCGGGAAAAATGGGGTGAAAAACCGGGAAAATCGGGGTGAAAAACGGGAAAAATGGGGTGAAAACGGGAAATTGGGGTGAAAAACCGGGAAATTGGGGTGAAAACGGGAAATTGGGGTGTAAAACCGGGAAATTGGGGTGAAAACGGGAAAATTGGGATAAAAACGGGAAAATTGGGATAAAAATGGGAAAATTGGGGTGAAAAACGGGAAAATTGGGATAAAAACGGGAAAATTGGGAATGAAGATGGGAAAATTGGGGTAAAAACCCAGGAAATTGGGATAAAAATGGGAAAATTGGGGTAAAAATGGGAATAAAAGGGGGGGGAACAGGAAATTGGAAATAAAATGAGAAATTGGGAATAAAAAGGGGAAATTGGGGAAAAAGGGAAATTAGGAATAAAGGGGGGGGAAATTCACAGGGGGAGGTCACAGGTGGGTCTTGTCTGAGTGCCAGGTGTGCCCGGGTGTGCCCAGGTGTATCCCAGGTGTGCCCAGGTGTGTCCCAAGTGTATTCCAGGTGTGCCCAGGTGTATCCCAGGTGTATCCCAGGTGTGCCCAGGTGTATCCCAGGTGTATCCCAGGTGTACCCCAGGTGTATCCCAGGTGTGCCCAGGTGTATCCCAGGTGTGCCCAGGTGTGCCCAGGTGTATCCCAGGTGTGCCCAGGTGTATCCCAGGTGTATCCCAGGTGTGCCCAGGTGTATCCCAGGTGTATCCCAGGTGTGCCCAGGTGTGCCCAGGTGTATCCCAGGTGCCCCCAGGTGTATCCCAGGTGTATCCCAGGTGTATCCCAGGTGTGCCCAGGTGTATCCCAGGTGTATCCCAGGTGTATCCCAGGTGTGCCCAGGTGTGCCCAGGTGTATCCCAGGTGTGCCCAGGTGTATCCCAGGTGTATCCCAGGTGCCCCCAGGTGTATCCCAGGTGTATCCCAGGTGTATCCCAGGTGTGCCCAGGTATATCCCAGGTGTATCCCAGGTGCCCCCAGGTGTATCCCAGGTGTGCCCAGGTGTATCCCAGGTGTATCCCAGGTGTGCCCAGGTGTGCCCGGGTGTGCCCAGGTGTATCCCAGGTGTATCCCAGGTGTATCCCAGGTGTATCCCAGGTGTGCCCAGGTGTATCCCAGGTGTATCCCAGGTGTATCCCAGGTGTGCCCAGGTGTGCCCAGGTGTATCCCAGGTGTATCCCAGGTGTGCCCAGGTGTATCCCAGGTGTATCCCAGGTGTATCCCAGGTGTGCCCAGGTGTATCCCAGGTGTATCCCAGGTGTGCCCAGGTATATCCCAGGTGTATCCCAGGTGCCCCCAGGTGTATCCCAGGTGTATCCCAGGTGTATCCCAGGTGCCCCCAGGTGTATCCCAGGTGTGCCCAGGTGTATCCCAGGTGTATCCCAGGTGTGCCCAGGTGTATCCCAGGTGTATCCCAGGTGTGCCCAGCTGCCCCAGGTGTATCCCAGGTGTATCCCAGGTGTATCCCAGGTGTGCCCAGGTGTGCCCAGGTGCCCCCAGGTGTATCCCAGGTGTATCCCAGGTGTATCCCAGGTGTGCCCAGGTGCCCCCAGGTGTGCCCAGGTGTATCCCAGGTGTATCCCAGGTGCCCCCAGGTGTATCCCAGGTGTGCCCAGGTGTATCCCAGCTGTATCCCAGGTGTGCCCAGGTGCGCTCACCTGACGCCCAGTTTCTCGGCCAGCTGCCCCGTGGGCCTGACCACGATCTCGAAGAGCGACGGGATCTTCTTGAAGGGGTCCGGGGGGGGCTCCAGGGGCTCCATGGGCGGGGGGAGGGGCAGCGGGGGCGGCCCGGGGGGGAGGGGCAGCCCGCGGGGGGGGGAGGGGGGCCGGGGGGGGGTGGGCAGCAGCCCCACGCCCGGGGGGGGCTTGGGCAGGGGGTCGATGCCCTGCTTGCGCAGCTCCTGCAGCTCCTTCTCGTCCTGCGCGCCCGCCTCGGCGTCCTCGGCCAGCATCTGGGGGGAAAGGGTTAAACCGGGTGAACTGGGAGCACTGGGAGAGACTGGGAGGGACTGGGATAAACTGGGATAAACTGGGATAAACTGGGGTCAGGGGCTGCGCCCGCCTCGGCGTCCTCGGCCAGCATCTGGGGGGGAAAGGGTTAAACCGGGTGAACTGGGAGCACTGGGAGAGACTGGGAGGGACTGGGATAAACTGGGATAAACTGGGATAAACTGGGGTCAGGGGCTGCGCCCGCCTCGGCGTCCTCAGCCAGCATCTGGGGGGGAAAGGGTTAAACCGGGTGAACTGGGAGCACTGGGAGAGACTGGGAGGGACTGGGATGGGAATGGGAGAGACTGGGATGGACTGGGAGGGACTGGGAGGGACTGGGATAAACTGGGATAAACTGGGGTCAGGGGCTGCGCCCGCCTCGGCGTCCTCGGCCAGCATCTGGGGGGGAAAGGGTTAAACCGCGTGAACTGGGAGCACTGGGAGAGACTGGGAGGGACTGGGATAAACTGGGATAAACTGGGATAAACTGGGGTCAGGGGCTGCGCCCGCCTCGGCGTCCTCGGCCAGCATCTGGGGGGGAAAGGGTTAAACTGGGTGAACTGGGAGCACTGGGAGAGACTGGGAGGGACTGGGAGGGACTGGGATGGGAATGGGTGTATCCAGCTGTGCCCAGGTGTGATTTGGGCAGGACCCAGCTGTGCCCAGGTGTGCCAGGTGTGATTTGGGCAGGACCCACCCGTGCCCAGGTGTGCCCAGGTGTGCCAGCCATGCCCAGGTGTGCCCAGGCGTGATTTGGGCAGGACCCACCCGTGCCCAGGTGTGCCCAGGTGTGCCAGGTGTGATCTGAGCAGGACGCAGCCATGCCCAGGTGTGCCCAGGTGTGCCCAGGTGTGATTTGGGCAGGACCCAGCCATGCCAAGGTGTACCCACCCATGCCCAGGTGTGCCAGGTGTGCCAGGTGTGCCCAGGTGTGCCCCGGTGTCCCCAGCCGTGCCCAGGTGTGCCCAGGTGTGCCAGGTGTCCCCAGCCATGCCCAGGTGTCCCCAGCCGTGCCCAGGTGTGCCCAGGTGTCCCCAGCCATGCCCAGGTGTGCCAGCCGTGCCCAGGTGTGCCCAGGTGTGCCCAGGTGTGCCCAGGTGTGCCGGTACCTTGTCGAGCAGCTGCTGGGTCTCGTCGCTGAGCGGCGCGTGTGAGAACATGCAGTCGTCGCCGTTGATGCAGAGCCCGGTGGTGTGGAACAGCTTGCACGGGAAATCCCGTGGCTGCGTCAAGGAAAACCCCAAACGGCCCGGCCGGGCTTAGGCCGGGCTTAGGCCGGGATTAGGGTGGGGTTAGGGTGGGGTTAGGGTGGATTTAGGGCAGTTTTAGGTTAATTTAAGGCTGATTCTGACTCGGTTTTAGGCTCGTTTTGGGGCAGTTTGAGGCTGGGTTGAATGCCAAGGAAAACCTGGAATATCCTGGGATCCAAAAACCCTGGGTCCAGCCCAGGTTTAGCCCGGGTTTAGGCCCGGTTTAGGCAGGATATCGTGCATGTAGGGGCAGCTCTCGGGGGCAGGTTCAGGGAAGGTTTAGGCCCGGTTTAGGCCGGGTCCAGGCCCGGTTTAGGCCGGGTTTAGGCAGGATATCGTGCATGTAGGGGCAGCTCTTGGGGGCAGGTTCAGGGAAGGTTTAGGCCCGGTTTAGGCCGGGTCCAGGCCCGGTTTAGGCCTGGTTTAGGCAGGATATCGTGCATGTAGGGGCAGCTCTCGGGGGCAGGTTCAGGGAAGGTTTAGGCCCGGTTTAGGCTGGGTCCAGCCCAAGTTTAGGCCGGGTCCAGGCCCGGTTTAGGCCGGGTTTAGGCTGGGTCCTGGCCGGGTTTAGGCCGGGTCCAGGCCCGGTTTAGGCCGGGTTTAGGCCGGGTCCAGGCCCGGTTTAGGCCGGGTTTAGGCAGGATATCGTGCATGTAGGGGCAGCTCTCGGCCCGCGCGCAGTAGCCCGTGATGTAGAACTTGCACAGCTCGCGCTTCTTGGGCAGCTCGATGTCGTGGCTGAAGTTGCAGTGGTCACCCTGGACAGGTGAGAGACAGGTGAGAGACAGGTGAGACAGGTGAGAGACAGGTGAGAGACAGGTGAGACAGGTGAGAGACAGGTGAGAGACAGGTGAGAGACAGGTGGGACAGGTGAGAGACAGGTGAGAGACAGGTGAGAGACAGGTGAGAGACAGGTGAGACAGGTGAGACAGGTGAGAGACAGGTGAGAGACAGGTGAGAGACAGGTGGGACAGGTGAGAGACAGGTGAGAGACAGGTGAGACAAGTGAGAGACAGGTGAGAGGTGAGACAGGTGAGAGACAGGTGTGACACAGAAGGTGACACAGGTGTGACACAGGTGTGACAGGTGTGACACAGGTGTAACACAGGTGTAACAGGTGTAACACAGGTGTGACAGGTGTAACACAGGTGTAACACAGGTGTAACACGTGACCCAGGTGTGACCCAGGTGTGACCCAGGTGTGACAGGTGTGAGCGGCGAGCCCAGCTCCTTACCCAGGTGCACCTGCCCTCCACGAAGTACTTGCAGATCACCTTGCCCTTCTTGTCCGAGCCCAGGTGAGCTTTGTCCTCCCGCCGGAATCCGCCCCCGTCCTGCGGCACCGCCGCCCGATCCCGGCAGTTTTGGGGGGAGAAAAGGGGAAAATGGGCAAGGCCGGAAACGCTGGCGGGACCCGGGGGGTTTGGGGGGAAATGTTGGGATTTTGGGGAAAAATCCTGGGAATTTGGGGGGAAAAAGGGGGATTTTTGGGGGAAAATATCCCTGGAATTTGGGGGGAAAATGTTGGGATTTGGGGGGAAAAATATCCCGGGAATTTGGGGGGAAAATGTTGGGATTTGGGGGGAAAAATATCCCGGGAATTTGGGGGGCAAATGTTGGGATTTGGGGGGAACATATCCCGGGAATTTGGGGGGGAAATGTTGGGATTTGGGGGGAAAAATATCCCAGAAATTTGGGTGAAAAAAAAGTGAAAATGGGAAATGCCAAAAATGGAGGGGGTTTGGGGGGTGCTGGGCCAAAAATCCCGGGAGTTTTGGGGGGGAAAAGGGGGATATGGGGGGAAAAAATCCTGGGAATTTGGGGGAAAACGGGGATTTGGGGGAGAAATATCCTGGGAATTTGGGAGGAAAATCACAGGAATTTGGGGGGAAAATGGGGATTTCTGGGGGGAAACCATGAGAATTTGGGGGAAAAGGGGGAATTTGGGGTGTTCTGTGCCAAAAAATCCCGGGAATTTGGGGTGAACCGCGGGGGAAACGGGAAAATTCCTGGCACAGAGGGGGTTTGGGGTGGTCTGAGGTAAAATTCCCAGGAATTTGGGGGGAAAATTTTGGGATTTGGGGGCAAATATCTCGGGAATTTGGGGAGAAAAGGGGGATATGGGGGGGGGATTTGGGGATTTTTGGGGAAATATCCTGGAAATTTGGGGGGAAAATCACAGGAATTTGGGGTGGAAAAGGGTGATTTGGGGTGTTCTGAGCCAAAAAAAAACCCAAAGGGATTTGGAATTTGGGGTGAACTGAGGGGAAAACGGGAGAATTCCCGGCACAAAGAGGGCATTTGAGGTGGTCATAGGTAAAAATCCCGGGAATTTGGGGTGGTCATAGGTAAAATTCCCGGGAATTTGGGGTGAACCGCGGGGAAACCGGGAGAATTCCGGGCACAGGGGGGGAATTTGGGGTGGTCATAGGTAAAATTCCCGGGAATTTGGGGTGGTCATAGGTAAAATTCCCGGGAATTTGGGGTGAACCGCGGGGAAACCGGGAGAATTCCGGGCACAGGGGGGGAATTTGGGGTGGTCATAGGTAAAATTCCCAGGAATTTGGGGTGAACCGCGGGGGAACGGGAGAATTCCGGGCACAGGGGGGAATTTGGGGTGGTCATAGATAAAATTCCCGGGAATTTGGGGTGAACCGCGGGGAAACCGGGAGAATTCCGGGCACAGGGGGGGAATTTGGGGTGGTCATAGGTAAAATTCCCAGGAATTTGGGGTGAACCGCGGGGGAACGGGAGAATTCCCGGCACAGAGGGGGGGTTTGGGGTGCTCCGAGGCCAAATTCCCGGGAATGTGGGGGCGCTCACCCACCCCCACGTCCTCGTCGTAGAAGTCGTCGTCGTCGTTGGCGCCGGCCTTGCCCGCGGCGCTGCGCCCGCGCCCGCGGCCCCGGCCCGGCCCTTTGGCACCCCGGCCCCGCGGGCCCCGGCCCCGGCCCCGGCCCAGCCCTGCAAACAACGGGATTGGGAGTGGGATTGGGATTGGGAATTGGGGTGGGGAATGGGGAGTGGGATTGGGAATGGGATTTGGGATGGGAATTGGGATTGGAAATGGGATTGGGGGTAGGAATTCCCAGATCCAGGCTCACACCGGCCCAGCCCTGCAAACAACGGGATTGGGAGTGGGATTGGGGGTGGGGAATTGGGAGTGGGAATGGGGAGTGGGATTTGGGATTGGGAAATGGGATTGGGAAATGGGATTGGGGGTGGGAATTGGGATTGGGAATGGGGAGTGGGATTTGGGATTGGGAAATGGGATTGGGGGTGGGAATTGGGATTGGGAATGGGGAGTGGGATTTGGGATTGGGAAATGGGATTGGGAAATGGGATTGGGGGTGGGAATTGGGATTGGGAATGGGGAGTGGGATTTGGGATTGGGAAATGGAACTGGGGGTGGGATTTGGGGTGGGGAATGGGGAGTGGGATTTGGGATTGGGAGTGGGATTGGGGGTGGGAATTGGGATTGGGAATGGGGAGTGGGATTTGGGATTGGGAGTGGGATTGGGGGTGGGAATTGGGGTGGGAATTGGGATTGGGAATGGGGAGTGGGATTTGGGATTGGGAAATGGGATTGGGGGTGGGAATTGGGGTGGGAATTGGGATTGGGAATGGGATTTGGGATTTGGGATGGGAATTGGGATTGGGGGTGGGAATTGGGGTGGGGAATGGGATTTGGGATTGGGAAATGGGATTTGGGATTGGGAATGGGATTTGGGATGGGAATTCCCAGATCCAGGCTCACACCGGCCCCGGCCCCGGCCCAGCCCTGCAAACAACGGGATTGGGAGTGGGATTGGGGGTGGGATTTGGGATTGGGAAATGGGATTGGGAAATGGGATTGGGGGTGGGATTTGGGATTGGGAATGGGGAGTGGGATTTGGGATTGGGAAATGGGATTGGGGGTGGGAATTGGGGTGGGGAATGGGATTTGGGATTGGGATTTGGGATTTGGAAGTGGGATTTGGGGTTAGGAATGGGATTTGGGATTGGGAATGGGTATTGGGAGTGGGAATTGGGGTGGGGAATGGGATTGGGATTTGGGATGGGAATTCCCAGATTCAGGCTGACACCAGCCCCGGCCCAGCCCTGCCAACGGGATTGGCATTGGGATTGGGATTTGGGGTGGGAATTGGGATTGGGAATGGGATTTGGGATTGGGATTGGGAGTGGGGATTGGGATTGGGATTTGGGATTGGGATTTGGGATGGGAATTCCCAGATCCAGGCTGACACCGGCTACAGGCACGGCCCAGGCCTGGAAACGGGACTGGCATTGGGATTGGGATTTGGGCTGGGAATTGGGGTGGGGAATGGGATTTGGGATTGGGATTGGGATTGGGAGTGGGGATTGGGATTGGGAGTGGGAGTGGGAGTGGGATTTGGGATTGGGATTTGGGATGGGAATTCCCAGATCCAGGCTCACACTGGCCACGGGCACGGCCCAGGCCTGGAAACGGGATTGGCATTGGGATTTGGGGTGGGGAATGGGATTTGGGATTGGGAATTGGGGTGTGGAATGGGATTGGAAAATGGGGAGTGGGATTTGGGATTGGGAAATGGGATTTGGGATTGGGAAATGGGGATTGGGAATTGGGATAGATTTGGGGTGGATTCAGGCTGGGATTTGAGTGGGATTTGTGTGGGATTTGGGCTGGGATTTGTGTGGGATTTGTGTGGGATTTAGGGTGGGATTTGTGTGGGATTTGTGTGGGATTTGTGTGGGGTTTAGGATGGATTTAGGGTGGGATTTGTGTGGGATTTGTGTGGGATTTGTGTGGGGTTTAGGATGGATTTAGGGTGGGATTTGTGTGGGATTTGTGTGGGGTTTAGGATGGATTTAGGGTGGGATTTGTGTGGGATTTGTGTGGGATTTGTGTGAGATTTGTGTGGGATTTGTGTGGGGTTTAGGATGGATTTAGGGTGGGATTTGTGTGGGATTTGTGTGGGGTTTGGGATGGATTTAGGGTGGGATTTGTGTGGGATTTGTGTGGGGTTTAGGATGGATTTAGGGTGGGATTTGTGTGGGGTTTAGGATGGATTTAGGGTGGGATTTGTGTGGGATTTAGGATGGATTTAGGGTGGGATTTGTGTGGGATTTGTGTGTGATTTGTGTGGGATTTGTGTGGGGTTTAGGATGGATTTAGGGTGGGATTTGTGTGGGATTTGTGTGGGATTTGGGATGGATTTAGGGTGGGATTTGTGTGGGATTTGTGTGGGATTTGGGATGGATTTAGGGTGGGATTTGTGTGGGGTTTAGGATGGATTTAGGGTGGGATTTGTGTGGGATTTAGGATGGATTTAGGGTGGGATTTGTGTGGGATTTGTGTGGGATTTGTGTGGGATTTGTGTGGGGTTTAGGATGGATTTAGGGTGGGATTTGTGTGGGATTTGTGTGGGATTTGGGATGGATTTAGGCTGGCCCGGAAGCCGCTCTCACCGCGGCCGCGCTCCTTGCTGCGCCGGTACTGCGACAGCTCCTTGGCGTAGTCGTCAAAATCATCCTCAGCCAGCGGCTCCTCGGGGTCGCAGTACTGGGAACAGAACCCAAATCCACCCAAATCCACCCAAATCCACCCAAATCCACCCAAATCCAGCCAAATCCAGCCAAATCCACCCAAATCCAGCCAAATCCGTCCCAAATGTACCCCAAATCCACCCAAATCCACCCAAATCCACCCAAATCCAGCCAAATCCACCCAAATCCACCCAAATCCAGCCAAATCCGTCCCAAATGTACCCCAAATCCACCCAAATCCACCCAAATCCACCCAAATCCAGCCAAATCCACCCAAATCCACCCAAATCCAGCCAAATCCGTCCCAAATGTACCCCAAATCCACCCAAATCCACCCAAATCTGTCCCAAAAGTACCCCAAATCCACCCAAATATACCCAAATCCACCCAAATCCATCCAAATCCACCCAAATCCATCCAAATCCACCCAAATCCACCCAAATCTGTCCCAAATGTACTCCAAATCCACCCAAATATACCCAAATCCACCCAAATCCAGCCCAAATCCACCCAAATCCATCCAAATCCACCCAAATCCACCCAAATCTGTCCCAAATGTACCCCAAATCCACCCAAATCCACCCAAATCCACCCAAATCCAGCCCAAATCCATCCCAAATCCATTCCAACCCTGGAACTGGGTCAGCTCTCCCCCAGGACTGGGTCAGAATTCCCGGGGCATTCATTCCCTGAGGGATCCCAGAAGCCCGGGCAGGCTCAGAATTCCCCCGGGCAGGCTCAGAATTCCCGGAATTCCCGGGATTCCCGGGATTCCCGGCTCACCTCCAGCTCCTCCTCGAAGGGCTCCTCCTCATCCTCGGGGTCGCTGCGGGCGCGGCCCCGGCCCCGCCCCGGGCCCCGCCCCCGGCCCGGGCCCCGCCCCCGGCCCCGGAAACCGCGGCCCCGGCCCCGGCCTGGAACGGGAACAACGGGGGAAACCGGGAAAAACGGGGAAAAACGGGGAAAATGAATGGGAAAAACGGGAAAGGGAGTGGGGAAAAACGGGAAAGGAAGTGGGGAAAAACGGGAAAGGGAATGGGGAAAATGGGGGGAAAGAAATGGGAAAAAATGGGGAAAGAAATGGGAAAAACGGGAAAGGGAGTGGGGAAAAACGGGAAAGGAAATGGGAAAAACGGGGGGAAATAAATGGGGAAAAACGGGAAAGGAAATGGGGAAAAACGGGAAAGGGAATGGGGGAAAACGGGAAAGGAAATGGGAAAAACGGGGGGAAATAAATGGGGAAAAACGGGAAAGGAAATGGGGAAAAACGGGAAAGGGAATGGGGAAAAACGGGAAAGGAAATGGGGAAAAACGGGAAAGGAAGTGGGGAAAACGGGAAAGGAAATGGGGAAAAACGGGGAAGGAAGTGGGGAAAAACGGGAAAGAAATGGGGAAAAATGGTTTTTTGGTGTTTTCTGGGGTTTTTGAGGTTTTTTGTTGTTTTTTTCAGGGGGGTTTTTTTTGTTTGTTTTTTGAGGTTTTTGAGGTTTTTTTGGGGAGGGGATTTGAGCTTTTTTTGAGGGTTTTTTTTGGGTTTTTTTAGGTTTTTTTGAGTTTTTGTTTTTTGAGGTTTTTTTGGGGTTTTTTTGAGGTTTTTTTTGGGGGGTTTTTTTGGGGTTTTTTTTGATTTTTTTTGGTTTGTTTTTTTTTTTTAATTTTTTGAGGGGTTTTCTGAGGTTTTTTGGGGGGGGTTGAGGTTTTTTGAGGGTTTTTTGAGTGTCTTTTTTTTTGTTTTTTTGAGGGTTTTTTTTGGTTTTTTTTTTTGTTTTTTCGGGGTTTTTTCTGGGGTTTTTTTTTGGTTTTTTTTGTTTTTTTGGTTGTTTTTTGGGGGGGGTATTTGGCAGGGATTTTGGGGCACCCCCCTTTCCCTGCTCTCCCGGTACCTCTGCCGCGCTGCGCTCCCTCCTTGCAGCGCCGGTACTGGCTCAGCTCCTTGGAGAAGTCGTCAAAGTCGTCCTTGGGCGCCTCCTCCTCCTCCTCGGCCTCGAAGGGCCCGAAGGCCTCGGCCTCAAACTCCTCGTAGGAGCCCCCGTAGCCCTTGGGGTCCCCCTTGGGATGGCCCTTGCGGGGCAACTGGGAGTACTGGTGGGACTGGGAACACACAGGGACACGTTGGGATCAGGAATTCCCAAAAATTCCCAGTGATTATTCCCTTGGCATGGCCCTTGCGGGGCAACTGGGAGTACTGGTGGGACTGGGAATGGATGGGAGGGGTTGGGATCAGGAATTCCCAAAAATTCCCAGTGATTATTCCCTTGGCATGGCCCTTGCGGGGCAACTGGGAGTACTGGTGGGACTGGGAATGGATGGGACACATTGGGATCAGGAATTCCCAAAAATTCCCAGTGATTATTCCCTTGGCATGGCCCTTGCAGGGCAACTGGGAGTACTGGTGGGACTGGGAATGGATAGGAGGGGTTGGGATCAGGAATTCCCAAAATTCCCAGTGATTATTCCCTTGGCATGGCCCTTGCGGGGCAACTGGGAGTACTGGTGGGACTGGGAATGGATGGGACACGTTGGGATCAGGAATTCCCAAAAATTCCCAGTGATTATTCCCTTGGGATGGCCCTTGCAGGGCAACTGGGAGTACTGGTGGGACTGGGAACACACAGGGACACGTTGGGATCAGGAATTCCCAAAATTCCCAGTTTTCACTCCCAGTATTCCCACTAACACTCACAGGACAAACTGGGCTGTACTCCCAGGATTTCCCACTGAACATTCCCAGTTTTCACTCCCAGTATTCCCAGTTTCCATTCCCAGTATTCCCAGTAGGACTCACGGGATGAACTGGGCTGTACTCCCGGGATTTCCCAGTGACCATTCCCAGTTTCCATTCCCAGTATTCCCAGTATTCCCAGTATTCCCAGCAGCACTCACGGGGTACACCGGGCTGTACTCCTGGGATTTCCCAGGGATCATTCCCAGCGACCATTCCCAGTATTCCCAGTAATTCCCAGCATTCCCAGCAGCACTCACGGGGTACACCGGGCTGTACTCCCGGGATTTCCCGGTGACATTCCCAGTATTCCCAGTATTCCCAGCATTCCCAGCAGCACTCACGGGGTACACCGGGCTGTACTCCTGGGATTTCCCAGTGACATTCCCAGTATTCCCAGCATTCCCAGCATTCCCAGCAGCACTCACGGGGTACACCGGGCTGTACTCCCGGGATTTCCCGGTGACATTCCCAGTATTCCCAGCATTCCCAGCAGCACTCACCGGGTACACCGGGCTGTACTCCCGGTACTTGCGGTGTCCCTTCTCGCCGGGGCTGTACTCGGAGTCGTCGCTGAAATCCGACAGATCCTCACTGGACGAGGCGTGCCGCTGGAAAACCGGGAACAGTCAGCCCCGAGCCCTTCCCACACCCTGCAACTCCCAAATTTCCTGGGAAAATCCTGGAAAAGTCAGCCCCGAGCCCTTCCCACACCCTGCAACTCCCAAATTTCCTGGGAAAATCCTGGAAAAGTCAGCCCCGAGCCCTTCCCACACCCTGCAACTCCCAAATTTCCTGGGAAAAGTCAGCCCCGAGCCCTTCCCACACCCTGCAACTCCCAAATTTCCTGGGAAAATCCTGGAAAAGTCAGCCCCGAGCCCTTCCCACACCCTGGAACTCCCAAATTTCCTGGGAACAGTCAGCCCCGAGCCCTTCCCACACCCTGCAACTCCCAAATTTCCTGGGAAAATCCTGGAAAAGTCAGCCCAGAGCCCTTCCCACACCCTGCAATTCCCAAATTCCCTGGGAACAGTCAGCCCTGAGCCCTTCCCACACCCTGCAGTTCCTGATTTTGGGATCAAGATACTAAAGAATGGATTTTTCATGGAATTTGAGGGGAATTCTTACAGAGCTTTGGCATAAAGATACTAAAAAATGGATTTTTCTTGGAATTTGAGAGGAATTTTAGGAAATTCAGGACTTGAGACACAAAAAAATGGATTTTTTCTGAAATTTGATGGGAACTCTTACAGAGCTTTGGAATAAAGATACTAAAAAATGGATTTTTCATGGCATTTGAGGGGAATTCTTGCAGAGCTTTGGAATAAAGATACGAAAAAACAGATTTTTCATGGAATTTGAGAGGAAATCTTGTAGAGCTTTGGAATAAAGATACTAAAAAACGCATTTTTCATGGAATCTAAGAGGAATTCTTGTAGAGTTTGGAACAAAGATACTAAAAAATGGATTTTTCATGGCATTTGAGGGGAATTCTTGCAGAGCTTTGGAATAAAGATACTAAAAAATGGATTTTTCATGGCATTTGAGGGGAATTTTAGGAAATCTGTGCCCGTAAAATCAATGAGCTCACACAAAACCAATTTAAACACACAAAAAAAACCCCGATTCCTCCTGGAACCTGTGGCAAACTCCCACGAGAATCGAGCGTTACATCACCAAAAAAATGAGATTGAAGGGATTTCCCACTGGGGAAAAAGGCAGAAAATCCCGGATTCCCCCCGAAATTCCAGGGGATTGCCACCTTGTGCTTGGATTTGCGCTTTTTCTTGGAGCGCCGCCTGTCCTTGTCCTTGCGGCGCTTGCGCTTGAGGCGGCGGTGCGGGCGCTCGCCGGGGGAGGCGCTGCGGCGCCGCGGGGAGCGCCGGTGCCGCCGGCTCGGAGGGGCCTCGTCCCCCGCGTCGTCCTCCAGCTCGCCCTCCTCCAGCTCGCCATCCTCCCTGCGGGGGGAAATGGGGATTGAGGGGGGATAAATAAAGGGGGATTGATGGGGGAATGGGGGAAATGGGGATTGATGGGGGAATGGGGGGATAAATCAATGGGGATTGATGGGGGAATGGGGGAAATGGGGATTGATGGGGGAATGGGGGAAATGGGGATTGATGGGGGAATGGGGGGATAAATCAATGGGGATTGATGGGGGATAAATCAATGGGGATTGATGGGGGAATAAATCAATGGGGATTGATGGGGGAATAAATCAATGGGGATTGATGGGGGATAAATCAGTGGGGATTGATGGGGGGAAATCAATGGGGATTGATGGGGGAAAATGGGGAAATGGGGAAATGGGGGGGGAAATGGGGATTTATGGGGAAAATGGGGATTTATGGGGGAAATGGGGATTTATGGGGGGAAATGGGGATTTATGGGGAAAATGGGGAAATGGGGGGGGAAATGGGGATTTATGGGGGAAATGGGGATTTATGGGGGGAAATGGGGGAGGGGGATGGGAATTTATGGGGGGAAATGGGGGAAAAATGGGGATTTCCTGGGAAAAAATGGGGATTTTCTGAGAAAAAGTGGGATTTTTTTTTTTTTGCAAAAAATGGGAATTTTCTGAGAAAAAATGGGAATTTTCTGGGAAAAAATGGAATTTTTCTGAGAAATATGGGGATTTTCTGGGGAAAAAATGAGAAATTTCTGGGGAAATGGGATTTTATGAGAAAAATGGGAATTTTTTGGGGAACAAATGGGATTTTCTGGGGTTTTTTTTTTGGAAACAAATGGGATTTTTCTGTGTTTTTCTGGAACAATTGGGATTTTTCTGGGAACAAATGGGATTTTTTTGGGAACAACTGGGATTTTTCTGGGAACAAATGGGATTTTCTGGGGTTTTTTTTGGGGATCAAATGGGATTTTTTGGGAACAATTGGGATTTTTCAGGGGTTTTCTGGGATCAAATGGGATTTTCGGGGGTTCTGGGCCCAAAGCCAAGCTGTGCTTTAGCAGGGGGCGCTGGGGGAGGGGAAAGGAGCCCAAAGTGCCAACGGCTCTGGGGGATGGGCACACCTGGGCACACCTGGGCACACCTGGGTAAACTGGGCACACCTCAGATACACCTGGGCACAGCTGGGCACCTCAGGTACACCTGGGCACATCTCAGGTACACCTGGGCACACCTCAGGTACACCTGGGCACAGCTGGGCACACCTGAGATACACCTGGGCACACCTCAGGTACACCTGGGCATACCTGGGTAAACTGGGCACACCTCAGATACACCTGGGGTACAGCTGGGAGATCCCTGGGCACACCTGGGCACATCTCAGGTACACCTGGGGTACAGCTGGGCACACCTCAGATACACCTGGGCACACCTGGGCACACCTCAGGTACACCTGGACACAGCTGGGATACACCTGGCCACATCTCAGGTACACCTGGGCACACCTGGGATAACCCTGGGCACAGCTGGGCACAGCTGGGCACATCTCAGATACACCTGGGCACACCTGGGGACAGCTGGGCATGGCTGGGCACACTGGGAGTACCTGGGCACACCTGGGGACAACACACGGTCACACCCAGGACACACCTGGAAACACCTGGAGGGCACAGCTGGGGACACTTGGGACACACCTGGGCACAGCTGGGGCACACCTGGGACACAACTGAGCACACCTGGAAGGGCACACCCAGGACACACTGGGGACACCAGAACACACCCCAGGCACATCTGGAGGGGCACAGCTGGAGAGCACACTTGGGCACACCTGGAGACACACCTGGGACACACCTGGGCATAACTGGGAACTGGGAACACCTGGGACACACCTGGGCACAGCTGGGGACACCTGGGACACAGCTGGGAACACCTGGGACACACCTGGGCATACCTGGGCACACCTGGGACACACTTGGGCACACTTGGGGACACCTGGAGCAAACCTGGGACACACCTGGTACACTTGGGACACACCTGGGGCACACCTGGGGACACCTGACCACACCTGGGCATACCTGGGGACATCTGGGCACACCTGGGCACACTTGGGACACACCTGGGCACACCTGGGACACCTGGGCACACTTGGGACACACCTGGGGCACACCTGGGACACCTGAGACACACCTGGGCACACTCTGGGGACATCTGAGGGACCACCTGGGCACACTTGGGACACACCTGGGACACACACTGGGGACACTTGGGGCACACCTGGGCACACTGGGGACACACCTGGGCACACCTGGGGACACCTGGGCACAACTGGGCACAGCTGGGGCACACCTGGGCACACCTGGGGCACACCTGGGGGCACAGGGCAGTGTGAGGTGCTTTTTACCACCTTGCTTTGGTGATTTTCACACTTTTTTCCGGTGATTTCCACCAACGTTTCCACGCTTTCCGTGGCAAAGTCCCGCCCCAGCTGGGAGTGGCGGGCTTGTGGCACCTGGAAATGTCCCTTTTTTTTTGCATTTTTGGGGTTTTTTGGGGAATTGTGTGCTTTTGTGACTTTTTTTT
>NW_026530298.1:0-68777 GCF_026979565.1 Vidua chalybeata
TTTTGGGGTCGCCGTGCCCATTTTTGGGCTCTCCGTGCCCATTTTTGGGGTGCCCGTGCCCATTTTTGGGGTCCCGGTGCCCATTTTGGGGTCTCCGTACCCATTTTGGGTTCCACATGCCCATTTTGGGGTCCCCGTGCCCATTATTGGGGTGCCTGTGCCCATTTTTGGGGTGCCCGTGCCCATTTTTGGGGTCCCCGTGCCTATTTTAGGGGTCCCCGTGCCCATTTTGGGGTGCTAATACCAGTTTTTGGGGTTCCACGTGCCCATTTTTTGGGGGGCCCGTGCCCATTTTTGGGGTCCCAGTGCCCATTTTTGGGGTCCCGGTGCCCATTTTTGGGGTGCCCGTGCCCATTTTTGGGGTGTCCCGTACCCATTTTTTGGGTGCCCGTGCCCATTTTTGGGCTCTCCGTACCCATTTTTTGGGGTCGCCGTGCCCGTTTTTGGGGTCCCCGTGCCCATTTTTGGGGTCGCCGTGCCCATTTTTGGGGTCCCGGTGCCCATTTTTGGGGTGCCCGTGCCCATTTTTGGGGTCCCGGTGCCCATTTTTGGGGTTCCACGTGCCCATTTTTGGGGTCCCGGTGCCCATTTTTGGGGTCCCAGTGCCCATTTTTGGGTTCCCCGTACCCATTTTTGGGGTCCCGGTGCCCATTTTGGGGTCTCCGTACCCATTTTTGGGGTGCCCGTGCCCATTTTTGGGGTCCCAGTGCCCATTTTTGGGCTCTCCGTGCCCATTTTTGGGGTCTCCGTACCCATTTTTGGGGTCCCGGTGCCCATTTTTGGGGTGCCCGTGCCCGTTTTTGGGGTGTCCCGTACCCATTTTTGAGGTGCCCGTGCCCATTTTGGGCTCTCCGTGCCCATTTTTGGGGTCGCCGTGCCCGTTTTTCGGGTCCCCGTGCCCATTTTTGGGGTCCCGGTGCCCATTTTTGGGGTGCCCGTGCCCATTTTTGGGGTCCCGGTGCCCATTTTTGGGGTTCCACGTGCCCATATTTGGGGTCCCAGTGCCCATTTTTGGGTTCCCCGTACCCATTTTTGGGGTCCCGGTGCCCATTTTGGGGTCTCCGTACCCATTTTTGGGGTGCCCGTGCCTGTTTTTGGGGTCCCCGTGCCCATTATTGGGGTGCCTGTGCCCATTTTTGGGGTGCCCCGTGCCCATTTTTGGGGTCCCAGTGCCCATTTTTGGGGTCCCAGTGCCCATTTTTGGGTTCCCCGTACCCATTTTTGGGGTCCCCGTGCCCATTTTTGGGGTGCCCGTGCCCATTTTTGGGGTCTCCGTACCCATTTTTGGGGTCCCAGTGCCCATTTTGGATTCCCCGTCCCCATTTTGGGGTCCCCGTGCCCATTATTGGGGTGCCTGTGCCCATTTTTGGGGTGCCCGTGCCCATTTTTGGGGTCCCCGTGCCTATTTTAGGGGTCCCCGTGCCCATTTTGGGGTGCTAATACCAGTTTTTGGGGTTCCACGTGGCCATTTTTGGGGTGCCCGTGCCCGTTTTTGGGGTGCCCGTGCCCATTTTTGGGGTCCCGGTGCCCATTTTGGGGTCCCCGTGCCAATTTTTGGGGTCTCCGTACCCATTTTTGGGTTCCACGTGCCCATTTTTGGGGTCCCGGTGCCCATTTTTGGGTTCCCCGTACCCATTTTTGGGGTGCCCGCGCCCATTTTGGGTTCCCCGTGCCCATTTTGGGGGTCTCCGTACCCATTTTTTGGGTCCACGTGCCCATTTAGGGGTGCCCGTACCCATTTTTTGGGTCCCCGTGCCCATTTCGGGGTGCCCGTGCCCATTTTTGGGGTGCCCGTGCCCATTTTTGGGGTCCCGATGCCCATTTTTGGGGTACCTGAGCCCGTTTTTGGGGTCCCGGTGCCCATTTTTGGGGTCCCGGTGCCCATTTTTGGGGTCCCCGTGCCCATTTTTGGGGTCCCGGTGCCCATTTTTTGGGTCCCCGTGCCCATTTTTGGGGTCCCGGTGCCCATTTTTGGGGTTCCACGTGCCCATTTTTGGGGTCCCAGTGCCCATTTTTGGGTTCCCCGTACCCATTTTTGGGGTCCCAGTGCCCATTTTTGGGGTGCCCGTGCCCGTTTTTGGGGTCCCGGTGCCCATTTTTGGGGTCCCGGTGCCCATTTTTGGGGTGCCCGTGCCCGTTTTTTGGGGTCCCGGTGCCCATTTTTGGGGTGCCCGTGCCCGTTTTTGGGGTCCCGGTGCCCATTTTTGGGGTGCCCGTGCCCGTTTTTGGGGTCCCGGTGCCCATTTTTGGGGTCCCGGTGCCCATTTTTGGGGTGCCCGTGCCCGTTTTTGGGGTCCCGGTGCCCATTTTTGGGGTGCCCGTGCCCGTTTTTGGTGTCCCGGTGCCCATTTTTGGGGTCCCGGTGCCCATTTTTGGGGTGCCCGTGCCCGTTTTTGGGGTGTCCCGTACCCTGCTCCAGCGCCAGCCCCAGCGTGACCCGCCCGGTTCTGCCGGTGGCTCCGAAGATCGCGATCTTCATCCCCTGCGCCTTGAACCGAACCGAACCGAACCGGGATCGGGATCCGGGATCGGGAGCGAGACCAAGACTCGAACCGGGACAGCGCTCGGGACCGGAACCGAGACTGAAACCGGGATCGGGATCGAGATCCGGATGTGGGATCGGGACCGGGATCGGGACCGAGACCGAGACTCGAACCGGGATCGGCTCCGGGAGCGCTCCGGGATCTCCGCGACGCTCCGGGGAGTTTTGGCCGCGGGACTGGGAGGGGAACTGGGAGGGGAACTGGGAGGGACTGGGAGGGACTGGGCGGGACTGGGCGGAGCGGGGCTGCCTCGGTTCGCATCATCCCGGTGCAGCCATCCCGCTCCGTCTGGTCCCGGTCTGTATAGTCCCAACCCATAGGATCCCAGTCCGTAGGATCCCAGTCCATACTTGATCCCAGTTTGCGGGATATCCCCCCCCAGTCCATAGCTGATCCCAGTTTGCGGGATCCCAGTCCATAGTTGATCCCAATTCCCGGGATCCCATTTCATATTTGATCCCAGTCCATTTTTTAGCCCAGTTCCCGTGATCCCAGTCCATACGCGATCCCATTTCATATTTGATCCCAGTCTGTATTTGATCCCAGTTCCCGGGATCCCAGTCCATACTCAATCCCATTTCATATTTGATCCCAGTCCATAGTTGATCCCAGTTCACGGGATCCCAGTCCATAGTTGATCCCAGTTCGCGGGATCCCAGTCCATTTTTGAGCCCAGTTCCCAGGATCCCAGTCCATACTCGATCCCATTTCATATTTGATCCCAGTCCATAGTTGATCCCAGTTTGTGGGATCCCAGTCCCTAGTTAATCCCAGTCCATTTTTGAGCCCAGTTCTCAGGATCCCAGTCCATACTCGATCCCATTTCATATTTGATCCCAGTCCATAGTTGATCCCATTTCATATTTGATCCCAGTTTGTGGGATTCCAGTCCATTTTTGAGCCAAGTTCCCAGGATCCCAGTCCATACTAAATCCCATTTAATATTTGATCCCATTTCATATTTGATCCCAGTTCCCAGGATCCCGGTCCATACTCCATCCCATTTCATATTTGATCTCAGTCTGTATTTGATCCCAGTCCCTAGTTAATCCCAGTCCCTATTTGATCCCAATCCATATTTGATCCCAGTCCCCAGGATCCCAGTCCATATGTCCTCAGTCCATATTTGAGCCTCGTCTGTAGGATCCCAGTCCATAGTTGATCCCAGTCCATAGTTGATCCCAGTCCATATGATCCCAGTCCCTATTTTATCCCAATCCATATCTAATCCCAGTCCCTATTTGATCCCAGCCCATATGATCCCAATCCAAATCTGATCCCAGTCCCTATTTGATCCCAATCTCTATTTGATCCCAGTCCATATTTGATCCCAATCTTTAGGTGATCCCAACCCATATCTGATCCCAATCCATATCTAATCCGTCTCTATTTGATCCTAGTCCCTATTTGATCCCAATCTCTAGCTGATCCCAGTCTCTTATTTGATCCCAGTCCATATTTCATCCCAATCCATAGTAGATCCCAATCCATATCTGATCCCAGTCTCTATTTGATCCCAGTCCCTATTTGATCCCAATCTCTAGCTGATCCCAGTCTCTTATTTGATCCCACTCCATACTTCATCCCAATCCATAGTAGATCCCAGTCCATATCTGATCCCAGTCTCTATTTTATCCAAGTCCCTATTTTATCCCAGTCCGTACCTGATCCCAATCTCTATTTGATCTCAGTCCATACTTGATCCCAGTTAATAATTGATCCCAGTCCTTATTTTATCCCAGTCCCTATTTGATCCCAGTCTCTAGTTGATCCCAGTCCCTGGTTGATCCCAATACATATCCAATACCATTCTCTATTTGATCCCAGTCCCCATTTTATCCCAGTCCATATTTAATCCCAATCTTTAGTTGATCCCAGTCCATATTTTATCTCCGTCCATATTTGATCCCAATCTCTATTTGATCCCCATCCATATCTGATCCCAGTCTCTATTTGATCCCAGTCCATATTTGATCCCGGACCCTAGTTGATCCCAGTCCCTATTTGATCCCAGTCTCTAGTTGATCCCAGTCCCTGGTTGATCCCAATACATATCCAATACCAGTCTCTATTTGATCCCAGTCCCCATTTTATCCCAGTCCATATTTAATCCCAATCTTTAGTTGATCCCAGTCCATATTTTACCTCTGTCCATATTTGATCCCAGTCTCTATTTGATCCCAGTCCATATGATCCCAGTCCATATTTGATCCCAGACCCTAGTTGATCCCAGTCCATATTTGATCCCAATCTCTAGTTGATCCCAATCCATATCTGATCCCAGTCTCTATCTGATCCCAATCTCTAGTCGATCCCAGTCTCTATTTGATCCCAGTCCATACAGAATCCCAATCTCTAGCTGATCTCAGTCCATATTTGATCCCAGTCCATATGATCTCAGTCCATATTTGATCCCAATCTCTATTTGATACCCATCCATATTTGATCCCAGCCCATATTTGATCCCAATCTCTAGTTGATCCCAATCCATATCTGATCCCAGTCTCTATTTGATCCCAGTCCATACGGAATCCCAATCTCTAGTTGATCTCAGTCCATTTTTGATCCCAGTCCGTATGGCCCGGCACACATTCCAGAGATCTGGAATTTCAGCTCCCAGCCAGGAAAAGACGTCCCTGCCCTTGAAGGCAAAGCTCTTGAGAAGGGGCCGAAAGCCAAGTGGAGCAAAATCCGACAGAGACATTTCACTGCCGGCCTCCGTAACTTCAGCTCCTGGATTTGGAATTAAAAAAATGATTGGGAAATAAAATAATTAAAAAACCAGGGGAGGGTATTTGGAGGCAGAGGGGGGAATGAAATCAAGGGAGGGTCTTTGGTGGTCCCGGAGTCAAGGGAGACACTGTGAGAGAAACAGCAGGCAAAGAGAGGCAGGGGAGAAAGGAGGACACAAACACAATCAGCTCAGAAGGCGGCGCTCTGCAAACAGAACTGCCACGGACTGAAAATGAACGGGACAGAAATCAGTAACTCTGAAAGTTTTATTTGCTATCAAATACATCCCAGCCACGCAGCCCCACACAGTCCCCATGCCACCGCTCCAAACTGGGATCCCACTTCTCCCAATCTCCTCCCAACCCCATCTCACTCTGGAGGCTCTGGAATTGACTGAGTTTGGCGTGGGATTGAGTTTGTTTGAGGTGGGAACAAGCAATGTGAGGTGGGATTGTGCTTTTATGGGTCAAAATTCAGTTGTTGTCAGTGGGATGTGAGTGGTTTTATTGTGAAAGATCAATCCCTCTTGGTTTTGGAGTGCAGAGAGATGGAGAAGAGAGGAAAATTAAGGTCAACACAAAATGAGAAGCAGCCAAGTGTGTTCCCAACGTGGATCACGGGCAATGTGGGTCACCAGGGCTGTGCCCAAAGGGGGTCCTCCAGTGGGGGATGGAGTTTAGCTCTTCTCACACTCGGGGCACTCGCAGGGCTTCCCTTATCGGTGGCTCCGTTGGTGTTGGGTCAAGTTAGAGCTCTGTGAGAAGCTCTTCCCACACTTGGGACACTTGTACGGCCTCTCCCCGGTGTGGATGCGCCGGTGCGTGATGAGGGCCGAGTTCTGCCTGAATCCCTTCCCGCAGTCGGGGCAGCAGAAGGGCCTCTCCTCCGTATGAACCAGAAAGTGCGTGAGGAGATGGGAGCTGGTCTGAAACCTCTTCCCACACTTGGAACACTCGTAGGGCCTCACCCCAGTGTGGGTCCTCTGGTGCACAATCAGGTGGGAGCTACATCTGAAGCTCTTCCCACACTCCCCACACTCGTAGGGCCGTTCCCCAGTGTGGGTCCTCTGGTGACTGAGGAGATTTGCCTTGTTCCTGAATCCCTTCCCGCAGTCGGGGCAGCAGAAGGGCCTCTCCTCCGTGTGACTCTGATAGTGCTTGAGGAGACGGGAGCTGGTCTTAAACCGTTTCTCGCACTCAGAACACTCGTAGGGTGTCTCCCGAGTGTGGATCACCTGGTGCTTGACGAGGTTGCCGCGGTGCCTGAAGCTCTTCCCACACTCCCCACACTCGTAGGGCTTCTCCCCAGTGTGGACCCTCTGGTGCCTGATCAGGTGGGAGCTCCTCCTGAAGCTCTTGCCGCACTCCCCACAGTCGTAGGGCCTCTCCCCGGTGTGGGTCCTGTGGTGCTGGATCAGGCTGGATCTCTCGCTGAAGCTCTTCCCACACTCCCCACACTCGTAGGGCCTCTCCCCAGTGTGGGTCCTCTGGTGATTGATCAGGTCGCAGTTCCATCTGAAGCTCTTCCCACACTCCCCACACTCGTAGGGCCTCTCCCCGGTGTGGATCCTCTGGTGCCTGATCAGCTCGGAGCTCCAGCTGAAGCTCTTCTCACACTCTGAGCACTTGTGGGGCTTCTCCCCATCCTGGAGCTGCTCAGGGACCACCAGCTCCGAGCTCTGGCTCGATTTCCGGCCACCTCCCCGGCCCAGGGTGGGTGTTTCCTCCTCAGATCCCCGCGATCTGCATTTGCTGCCACTCCTCGTGCGGCATCTCCAGGGCATTTCCTCCCCGTTGGGTTCCTGCACCGTGGAGCCGCTCAAAACGGCCTCTTCCACCAGGTTCTGCCGCAGGGATTTGTCCTCCCTGCTCTCCATCCTCAGCTCCTGCTCTGAGGGAGGAAGGACAAGGAGAGGATCTTCCTCTTCCTCGCAGCCTCCCAGGGGCTGGGAATGGGAAAGCCAGGTTTGGGGAAAACAAGGGATGAGCACGTTGACCTTGAAGGTCCCTCTGCCCAAGTCCATCTCTAGAAGTCCCCGGCCCCCTGGGCTCCATAAAAACCTCCCAAACACCAAGATTCAGCCCTGAAAAAGCCTCCCAGGAGTTCCCCGTCCCTGCTCCCTCCCCTTTGCTGTTCGGGCTTCCCCCCTGTCCCAGCTGCTGGGGGTCACGCTTGGATTGGGGGTCCCCCTTCCCCTCGCTGCCCGCCCTCCCCAGGCTGCCGGGAGTCCCAGCAATCCCAAAAGCTCCCCCCTCTTGGCTCTCCCCATTTAGGGCTGCCGGGGCTTTTTGGGCTCCCGGGCTCCCTTCTCCCCTTCTTCTCTGCTTTGGGCTGCAGCGGCTCCAAGGAGTCCCCCCTGCCCCTCTCCAGGCTCTTGAGGGTCCCGCCCATGGCGGCGCTCCCCCCTCTCTGGGCTCCCCACTTTGGGCTCCTGGGGGACACAGGGCTCTGCTCCTCCAGGCTGCCTCTGCCGGCAGCCGCCACCGGCACCCCCCAATGTCCCCCCACGGGGCCTTTTCCGCTCAGCTTTGCACTTCTTCATTCTCCAAACATCCCCCCACAAAAACCCAACCCAGGCACCCCCCGGGATATCTGGGCCGAGCTCCCGCTCCCCGCTCACCTGCGGGATGGGGGGCGATGATCCCACACGTGGGGGCTGCGGATTCAGGGAGGGCTCCACCGCGGGCTCCCTTCTGCTGGCCTTCATCCGCCTTTGTCCCTCCTCTTCCTCTTCCTGATGCCCCTCCTCTTCCAATCCCCCTCCTCCTTTTACCCCAGGAGCAGCGACTCCCTCGGTGCCCCGTTCCCGCAGCCCTCGCAGCCCGCGGCAGGAGCGGGGATGGAGCCGGGACAGGTCGGGATGGGCTGGGATCATACTGGGAGAGACTGGAATCCTGCAGGGAGTGAGAGGAACTCACCAGGCTCATACTGGGAGTGACCGGGCTCATACTGGGAGCAGCCACTGCCAGCCCCGGGACCCTCCAAAAACACCTCCCGGGGACCCCCGATGTCCCCCCGAGGGCCATCTGTGGCTCAGCTTTGGAGCCCTTTGAGCTCCAAACATCCCCCCCAAAAAACCCCAAACCCGGCACCCCCCGGCATATTTGGGCCGAGCTCCCCCTCCCCGGGCACCTGCGGGATGGGGAGCGATGCTCCCGGGGCTGCGGCGACTTCAGGCAGCGCCAGGGCCCCGCGATTCCTTCTCTGCTCTTCTCCGGCTGCTCCCTGCTGCCGCTGCGCCTCTTCCTCCCTCCCTCCTCCTCCTGCCCCGTTCCCGAAATCCGAACCGTGAGGGGAAAGGGGGCGAGGAAAGGGCGGGAACTGTGAGGGGAAAGGGGCGGGGCCAGAACAAGGGCGGGAACTGTGAGGGGAAAGGGGCGGGGCCAGGCCAAGGGCGGGAACCGTGAGGGGAAAGGGGCGGGGCCAGGCCAAGGGCGGGAACCGTGAGGGGAAAGGGGCGGGGCCAGCACAAGGGCGGGAACTCTGAGGGGACGCTCTGTGAGGCGGCGCTCTGCAAACAGAACAGCCACGGTCTGAAAATGAACGGCCAAGAAATCAGTAGGTCTGAAAGTTTTATTTGCTATCAAATACATCCCAGCCACGCAGCCCCACACAGTCCTCATGCCACCGCTCCAAACTGGGATCCCACTTCTCCCAATCTCCTCCCAACCCCATCTCACTCTGGAGGCTCTGGAATCGACTGAGTTTGGCATGGGATTGAGTACGTTTGAGGTGGGAACAAGCAATGTGAGGTGGGATTGTGTTTGTATAGATTAATATTCAGTTGTTTTCTGTGGGATGTGAGTGGCTTTGAGGTGCAAGATCGATCCGAATTGTTTCTGGAGTGCAGAGAGATTGAGAAGAGAAAACAGTTAAGGTCAACAGGACAAGCAGCCAGGGGTGTTCCCAACATGGATCACAGGGAATGTGGGTCACCAGGGCTGTGCCCAATGTGGGTCCTCCAGTGGGGGATGGAGTTTAGCTCTTCTCACACTCGGGGCACTCGCAGGGCTTCCCTTACCGGTGCCTCCGTTGGTGTTGGGTCAATTTAGAGCTCTGTGAGAAGCTTTCCCCACACTTGGAACACTCATAGGGCCTCTCCCGGGTGTGGATGCGCCGGTGCCTGATGAGGGTAGAGTTGTGCCTGAATCCCTTCCCGCAGTCGGGGCAGCAGAAGGGCCTCTCCTCTGTGTGAACCCGATAGTGCGTGAGGAGATGGGAGCTGATGTGAAACCTCTTCCCACACTCCCCACACTCGTAGGGCCTCTCCCCAGTGTGGGACCTCTGGTGCATGATCAGTTGGGAGCTCCATCTGAAGCTCTTCCCACACTCCCCACACTCGTGGGGCCTCTCCCCAGTGTGGGTCCTCTTGTGGTTGATCAGGGTGGAGTGGCAATTGAAGCTCTTCCCACACTGGGGACACTCGTGGGGCCTCTCCCTGGTGTGGATGCGCCGGTGGCTGATGAGGTGGGTGTTCCTCCTGAATCCCTTCCCACAGTCGGGGCAGCAGAAGGGTCTCTCCTCTGTGTGAACCCGATAGTGCGTGAGGAGATGGGAGCTGCTGTGAAACCTCTTCCCACACCTGGAACACTCGTAGGGCCTCTCCCCAGTGTGGGTCCTCTGGTGCATGATCAGTTCGGAGCTCCATCTGAATCTCTTCGCACACTCCCCACACTCGTAGGGCCGTTCATTTCTGTGGGTCTTCTTGTGGCTGATCAGGGTGGAGTGGCAACTGAAGCTCTTCCCACACTTCCCACACTCGTAGGACCTCTCCTTAGTGTGGGTCCTCTGGTGCCTGATCAGGTGGGAGCTCCTCCTGAAGCTCTTCCCACACTCCCCACACTCGTAGGGCCGCTCCCCAGTGTGGGTCCTCTGGTGTCTGATCAGCTGGGAGCGGTACTTGAAGCTCTTCTCACATTCTGAGCACTTGTGGTTCTTCTCCCTAACCTTGAGCTGCTCAGGGACCACCAGCTCCGAGCTCTGGCTCCATCTCCGGCCGCCTCCCTGGCCCAGGGTGGGTCTTTCCTCCTCAGATCCCCGCGATCTGCGTTTGCAGCCCCTCCTTGTGCGGGGCTTTTCCTCCCCGTTGGGTTCCTGTGCCGTGGAGTCGCTCAAAACGGCCTCTTCCACGAGGTTCTGCCGTGGGGATTTGTCCTCCCTGCTCTCCATCCTCAGCTCCTGCTCTGGGGGAGGAAGGACAAGGAGAGGGTCTTCCTCTTCCTCGCAGCCTCCCAGGGGCTGGGAATGGGGAATCCTGGTTTGGGAAAAACAAAAACGTTGACTTTGAAGGTCCCTCTGCCCGAGTCCATCTCTAGAAGTCCCTGGCCCCCTGGGCTCCATAAAAACCTCCCAAACACCAAGATTCAGCCCTGAAAAAGCCTCCCAGGAGTTCCCCGTCCCTGCTCCCTCCCCTTTGCTGTTCGGGCTTCCCCCCTGTCCCAGCTGCTGGGGGTCACGCTTGGATTGGGGGTCCCCCTTCTCCTCGCTGCCCGCCCTCCCCAGGCTGCCGGGAGTCCCAGCAATGCCAAAAGCTCCCCCCTCTTGGCTCTCCCCATTTAGGGCTGCCGGGGCTTTTTGGGCTCCCGGGCTCCCTTCTCCCCTTCTTCTCTGCTTTGGGCTGCAGCGGCTCCAAGGAGTCCCCCCTGCCCCTCTCCAGGCTCTTGAGGGTCCCGCCCATGGCGGCGCTCCCCCCTCTCTGGGCTCCCCACTTTGGGCTCCTGGGGGACACAGGGCTCTGCTCCTCCAGGCTGCCTCTGCCGGCAGCCGCCACCGGCACCCCCAATGTCCCCCCACGGGGCCTTTTCCGCTCAGCTTTGCACTTCTTCATTCTCCAAACATCCCCCCAAAAAAACCCAACCCAGGCACCCCCCGGGATATCTGGGCCGAGCTCCCCCTCCCCGCTCACCTGCGGGATGGGGGCGATGATCCCACACGTGGGGGCTGCGGATTCAGGGAGGGCTCCACCGCGGGCTCCCTTCTGCTGGCCTTCATCCGCCTTTGTCCCTCCTCTTCCTCTTCCTGATGCCCCTCCTCTTCCAATCCCCCTCCTCCTTTTACCCCAGGAGCAGCGACTCCCTCGGTGCCCCGTTCCCGCAGCCCTCGCAGCCCGCGGCAGGAGCGGGGATGGAGCCGGGACAGGTCGGGATGGGCTGGGATCATACTGGGAGAGACTGGAATCCTGCAGGGAGTGAGAGGAACTCACCAGGCTCATACTGGGAGTGACCGGGCTCATACTGGGAGCAGCCACTGCCAGCCCCGGGACCCTCCAAAAACACCTCCCGGGGACCCCCGATGTCCCCCGAGGGCCATCTCCGGCTCAGCTTTGGAGCCCTTTGAGCTCCAAACATCCCCCCCAAAAAACCCCAAACCCGGCACCCCCGGCATATTTGGGCCGAGCTCCCCCTCCCCGGGCACCTGCGGGATGGGGGGCGATGCTCCCGGGGCTGTGGCGACTTCAGGCAGCGCCAGGGCCCCGCGATTCCTTCTCTGCTCTTCTCCGGCTGCTCCCTGCTGCCGCTGCGCCTCTTCCTCCCTCCCTCCTCCTCCTGCCCCGTTCCCGAAATCCGAACCGTGAGGGGAAAGGGGGCGAGGAATGGGCGGGAACTGTGAGGGGAAAGGGGCGGGGCCAGAATAAGGGCGGGAACTGTGAGGGGAAAGGGGCGGGGCCAGGCCAAGGGCGGGAACCGTGAGGGGAAAGGGGCGGGGCCAGACCAAAGCCAGGAACTATGAGGGGAAAGGGGCGGGGCCAGTACAAGGGCGGGAACTGTGAGGGGAAAGGGGCGGGGCCAGGCCAAGGGCGGGAACTGTGAGGGGACGCTCTGTGAGGCGGCGCTCTGCAAACAGAACTGCCACGGATTGAAAATGAACGGCCAAGAAATCAGTAGGTCTGAAAGTTTTATTTGCTATCAAATACATCCCAGCCACGCAGCCCCACACAGTCCCCATGCCACCGCTCCAAACTGGGATCCCACTTCTCCCAACCTCCTCCCAACCCCATCTCACTCTGGAGGCTCTGGATTCGACTGAGTTTGGTGTGGGATTGAGTTTGTTTGAGGTGGGAACAAGCAATGTGAGGTGGGATTGTGCTTTTATGGGTCAAAATTCAGTTGTTGTCAGTGGGATGTGAGTGGCTTTGAGGTGAAAGATCGATCCCAATTGCTTTTGGAGTGCAGAGAGATGGAGAAGAGAGGAAAATTAAGGTCAACACAAAATGAAAAGCAGTCGAGGTGTTCCCAACATCGATCACAGGGAATGTGGGTCACCAGGGCTGTACCCAAAGGGGGTCCTCCAGTGGGGGATTGAGTTTAGCTCTTCTCACACACGGGGCACTCGCAGGGCTTCCCTTACCGGTGCCTCCGTTGGTGTTGGGTCAAGTTAGAGCTCTGTGAGAAGCTCATCCCACACTCCCCACACTCGTAGGGCCTCTCCCCGGTGTGGATGCGCCGGTGCGTGATGAGGTTGGAGTTGTGCCTGAATCCCTTCCCGCAGTCGGGGCAGCAGAAGGGCCTCTCCTCCGTGTGAACCAGAAAGTGTTTGAGGAGATTGGAGTTGGTCTGAAACCTCTTCCCACACTCGGAACACTCGTAGGGCCTCTCCCCAGTGTGGGTCCTCTGGTGCCTGACCAGGCCGGATCTGTGGCTGAAGCTCTTCCCACACTTGGAACACTCGTAGGGCCTCTCCCCAGTGTGGGTCACCTGGTGCTGGATCAGGTTGGAGGTCCGACTGAAGCTCTTCCCACACTCCCCACACTCATAGGGCCTCTCCCCAGTGTGGGTCCTCTGGTGCATGATCAGTTGGCATCTCTCGGTGAAGCTCTTCCCACACTCCGCACACTCGTGGGGCCTCTCCCCAGTGTGGATCCTCTTGTGGGTGATCAGGGTGGAGTGGCAATTGAAGCTTTTCCCACACTGGGGACACTCGTAGGGCCTCTCCCCGGTGTGGATGCGCCGGTGGGTGATGAGGTGGGACTTCTGCCTGAATCCCTTCCCGCAGTCGGGGCAGCAGAAGGGCCTCTCCTCTGTGTGACTCCGATAGTGCGTGAGGAGACGGGAGCTGGTCTGAAACCTCTTCCCACACTTGGAACACTCGTAGGGCCTCTCCCCAGTGTGGGTCCTCTGGTGCCTGATCAGGTGGGAGCTCTGGCTGAAGCTCTTCCCACACTCCCCACACTCATAGGGCCTCTCCCCGGTGTGGGTCCTGTGGTGCTCGATCAGGGTATATCTCTGCATGAAGCTCTTCCCACACTCCCCACACTCGTAGGGCCTCTCCCCGGTGTGGGTCCTCTGGTGCCTGATCAGCTCGGAGCTCCAGCTGAAGCTCTTCTCACATTCTGAGCACTTGTGGGGCTTCTCCCCATCCTGGAGCTGCTCATGGACCACCAGCTCCGAGCTCTGGCTCGATTTCCGGCCGCCTCCCCGGCCCAGGGCAGGTCTTTCCTCCTCAGATCCCCGCGATCTGCGTTTGCAGCCCCTCCTTGTGCGGGGCTTTTCCTCCCCGTTGGGTTCCTGCGCTGTGGAGCCGCTCAAAACGGCCTCTTCCACCAGGTTCTGCCGCGGGGATTTGTCCTCCCTGCTCTCCATCCTCAGCTCCTGCTCTGCGGGAGGAAGGACAAGGAGAGGATCTTCCTCTTCCTCGCAGCCTCCCAGGGGCTGGGAATGGGGAATCCTGGTGTGGGGAAAACAAGGGATGAGCACATGGAGTTTGAAGGTCCCTCTGCCCAAGTCCATCTCTAGAAGTCCCCGGCCCCCTGGGCTCCACAAAAGCCTCCCAAACACCAAGATTCAGCCCTGAAAAAGCCTCCCAGGAATTCCCCGTCCCTGCTCCCTCCCCTTTGCTGTTCGGGCTTCCCCCCTGTCCCAGCTGCTGGGGGTCACGCTTGGATTGGGGGTCCCCCTTCTCCTCGCTGCCCGCCCTCCCCAGGCTGCCGGGAGTCCCAGCAATGCCAAAAGCTCCCCCCTCTTGGCTCTCCCCATTTAGGGCTGCCGGGGCTTTTTGGGCTCCCGGGCTCCCTTCTCCCCTTCTTCTCTGCTTTGGGCTGCAGCGGCTCCAAGGAGTCCCCCCTGCCCCTCTCCAGGCTCTTGAGGGTCCCGCCCATGGCGGCGCTCCCCCCTCTCTGGGCTCCCCACTTTGGGCTCCTGGGGGACACAGGGCTCTGCTCCTCCAGGCTGCCTCTGCCGGCAGCCGCCACCGGCACCCCCCAATGTCCCCCCACGGGGCCTTTTCCGCTCAGCTTTGCACTTCTTCATTCTCCAAACATCCCCCCACAAAAACCCAACCCAGGCACCCCCCGGGATATCTGGGCCCAGCTCCCGCTCCCCGCTCACCTGCGGGATGGGGGGCGATGATCCCACACGTGGGGGCTGCGGATTCAGGGAGGGCTCCACCGCGGGCTCCCTTCTGCTGGCCTTCATCCGCCTTTGTCCCTCCTCTTCCTCTTCCCGCCGCTCCTTTTCTTTCCCCCCTTCCTCCTCCTCCTTGCTAACTCCACCTCCTTCTCCTCCTTCATCCCTGCCCTTCCGTCCCTCCTCTTTTACGCCCTCTCCTCCTCCTCCTCTCTAACCCCGCCTCATTGTCCTTTCCATTCCCCCTCCTCCTCCTCCCTAACCCCACTCCCTTCTCCTCCTTCATCCCTCCCCTTCCATCGCTCCTCCTCCTCCTCCTCCCTTTCCCCATCTCCTTCTCCCGTTTCCAGCCCTGCTCCCTCTCTTCACCCCTGCGCTCCCAGTTTGTACTGGGATTTGTGCGGTCCGTGTCTGTAGGATCCCAGTCCAGGTAATCCCAGTTTGTATGGTCCCAATCCATAGGATCGCATTCCACAGGGTCCCAGTCCTCGATTTATCCCAGTCCGGAGGATCCCAGTCCGGGCTATCCCAGTCCAGTTTATCCCAGTCCGTAGGATCCCAGTCTGGGCTATCCCAGTCCAGTTTATCCCAGTCCGTAGGATCCCAGTCCGGGCTATCCCAGTCCAGTTTATTCCAGTCCGTAGGATCCCAGTCCGGGCTATCCCAGTCCAGTTTATCCCAGTCCGGAGGATCCCAGTCCGGGCTATCCCAGTCCTCGATTTATCCCAGTCCGTAGGATCCCAGTCCGGGCTATCCCAGTCCAATTTATCCCAGTCCGTAGGATCCCAGTCCGGGGTATCCCAGTCCAGTTTATTCCAGTCCGTAGGATCCCAGTCCGAGCTATCCCAGTCCAATTTATCCCAGTCCATAAGATCCCAGTTCCATACAATCCCAGTCCCGTTTATCCCAGTTCCATACAATCCCAGTTCCATATAATCCCAGTTCCATATGATCCCAGTTCCATAGAATCCCAGTCCCGTTTATCCCAGTTCCATATGATCCCAGTTCCATATAATCCCAGTTCCATATGATCCCAGTTCCATATAATCCCAGTTCCACATAATCCCAGTCCAGTTTATCCCAGTCCATAAGATCCCAGTTCCATAGAATCCCAGTCCCGTTTATCCCAGTTCCATATAATCCCAGTTCCATGTAATCCCAGTTCCATGTAATCCCAGTTCCATACAATCCCAGTTCCATATGATCCCAGTTCCATAGAATCCCAGTTCCATACAATCCCAGTCCACTTTATCCCAGTTCCATGTAATCCCAGTTCCATACAATCCCAGTCCACTTTATCCCAGTTCCATGTAATCCCAGTTCCATACAATCCCAGTCCAGTTTATCCCAGTTCCATACAATCCCAGTCCACTTTATCCCAGTTCCACATAATCCCAGTCCAGTTTATCCCAGTCCATAGGATCCCAGTTCCATAGAATCCCAGTCCCGTTTATCCCAGTTCCATATAATCCCAGTCCAGTTTATCCCAGTTCCATATGATCCCAGTTCCATAGAATCCCAGTCCCGTTTATCCCAGTTCCATACAATCCCAGTTCCATATAATCCCAGTTCCATATGATCCCAGTTCCATGTAATCCCAGTCCCGTTTATCCCAGTTCCATATAATCCCAGTTCCATATAATCCCAGTCCAGTTTATCCCAGTCCAGTTTATCCCAGTTCCATGTAATCCCAGTTCCATATAATCCCAGTCCAGTTTATCCCAGTTCCATATGATCCCAGTCCAGTTTATCCCAGTCCATAGGATCCCAGTTCCATACAATCCCAGTCCCGTTTATCCCAGTTCCATGTAATCCCAGTTCCATACAATCCCAGTCCAGTTTATCCCAGTTCCATGTAATCCCAGTTCCATACAATCCCAGTCCCGTTTATCCCAGTCCATAGGATCCCAGTCTCTCAGGCATCGTGGGAAACTGGGATAACTGGGGAGCACGGGATAATGGGGAACTGGGATAATGGGGGGGAACTGGGATAACTGGGGAGCACGGGATAATGGGGAACTGGGATAATGGGGGGGGCAATTGGGATAATGGGGGGGAACTGGGATAACTGGGAGAGTGGGATAATGGGGAACTGGGATAATGGGGAACTGGGATAATGGGAAAACTGGGATAATGGGGAACTGGGGTAACTGGGAGAGTGGGATAATGGGGAACTGGGATAATGGGGAACTGGGATAACTGGGAGAGTGGGATAATAAGGAACTGGGATAACTGGGAAATTGGGATAATGGGGGACTGGGATAATGGGGAACTGGGATAATGGGAAAACTGGAATAATGGGGAATTGGGAGAGTGGGATAATAGGGAACTGGGATAATGGGGAACTGGGATAACTGGGAGAGTGGGATAATAGGGAACTGGGATAATGGGGAACTGGGATAATGGGAAAACTGGGATAATGGGGAACTGGGGTAACTGGGAGAGTGGGATAATGGGGAACTGGGATAACTGGGAGAGTGGGATAATAGGAAACTGGGATAATGGGGAACTGGGATAATGGGAAAACTGGGATAATGGGGAACTGGGGTAACTGGGAGAGTGGGATAATGGGGAACTGGGATAACTGGGAGAGTGGGATAATAGGGAACTGGGATAATGGGGAACTGGGATAATGGGGAACTGGGATAATGGGAAAACTAGGATAATGGGGAACTGGGATAATGGGGGGGCAATTGGGATAATGGGGGGGAACTGGGATAACTGGGAGAGTGGGATAATAGGGAACTGGGATAATGGGGAAACTGGGATAATGGGGAACTGGGATAACTGGGAAACTGGGATAACTGGGGAGCACGGGATAATGGGGAACTGGGATAATGGGGGGGCAATTGGGATAATGGGGGGGAACTGGGATAACTGGGAGAGTGGGATAATGGGAAAACTGGGATAATGGGGAACTGGGATAACTGGGAGAGTGGGATAACTGGGAAATTGGGATAATGGGGGACTGGGATAATGGGGAACTGGGATAATGGGGAAACTGGGATAATGGGGAACTGGGATAATGGGGAACTGGGATAATGGGGAAACTGGGATAATGGGAAAACTGGGATAATGGGGAACTGAGATAACTGGGATAACTGGGATAACTGGGAGAGTGGAATAATGGGGAAACTGGGATAATGGGAAAATTGGGAATATCAGAATCATGGGAATTCTGGGGTAACAGGAATGCCATTGGGAATTTTGGGATAGTGGGGACACAAGCCAAGGTAACGGGGATCATGGGAATTCTGGGATCACGGGGATAATGGGAAAATTGGGAATGTCGGGGTAACAGGAATTCTGGGATAATGGGAATTTTGGCAAAACAGAAATTCCGGGATAATGGGAATTTTGGGATAACAGAAATTCCAGGATAATGGGAATATTGGCATAACAGTGACACAAACTGGGATAACAGGAATTCCAGGATAACGGCAATTCCAGGATAACGGGAATTTTGGGATAAATGGGACATTTGGGATAACAGAAATTCCAGGATAATGGGAATTTTGGCATAACAGTGACAAAACCTGGGATAACAGGAGTTCCAGGATAAGAGAAATTCCAGTATAACAGAAATTCCGGGATGACAGGAATTTTGGGATAAATGGGAATTTTGGGATAACGAGGAAATTTGGGATAACAGAAATTCCAGGACAACGGCAATTCCGGGACAACGGGAATTTTGGGATAACGAGGAAATTTGGGATAACAGAAATTCCAGGACAATGGCAATTCCGGGACAACGGGAATTTTGGGATAATGAGGAAATTTGGGATAACAGGAAATTTGGGATAACAGAAATTTTGGGATAACAGAAATCCCAGGACAATGGCAATTCTGGGATAACGGGAATTTTGGGATAACGAGGAAATTTGGGATAACAGAAATTTTGGGATAACGGCAATTCCGGGATAACGGCAATTCCGGGATTAACGGGAATTCCCGGGATAACGCTGCCCGATTCGGGAACGATTTGGGGGAATTTTTTTTTTATTTATTTTGGGGGGGGGGAAGGTGAATTTTTTTGGGAATTCTGGGGGCGGGGCTTGTCCCGGTTCCGGGGGGAGGGGCGCGGGCGGTGTCGCGCGCTCCGGGAGCGGCGGCGGCGGCGGCGACCCCTCCCCCACCCCCACCCCCCCCCCCCAAAAAAAAAAAAACCGGGGACCCCTCCCCCACCATCCCCGCATTCCCAGAATTCCCGGAATTCCCAGAATTCCCGGCGTTCCCCCGGCCCGGCAGGTGATGGGGGTGGGGGAGGGGCGCGGGGTGGGGAGGGGTTTTTTTTTGGGGGGGGGGGGGGGGTCCCGTGGGGAGATTTTGGGGTTTTTTTGGGGGAGGATTTGGGGCGGGGGTCGCGGGAGGGGAGGGGTCCCTCAAGGTCACGGCCGGGAGGGGCCGGGCCTGGGGGGGGAGGGGGATTTTGGGGGAATTTTAAGGAATTTTAGGGGATTTTGGGGGGAATTTTGGGAGATTTGGGGGAATTTTAGGGGATTTTGGGCGATTTTAACGGGGATGTTTAGAGGATTGGGGGGGGGGGTTTGGGGGAAATTTTAGGGGATTTGGGGGAATTTTGGGAGAATTGGGGGGAATTTTAGAGGATTTGGGGGAATTTTGGGGGAATTTTGGGGGGATTGGGGGATTTTGGGGGAATTTTAGGGGATTTTGGGGTGATTTTAGTAGGGATGTTTAGAGGATTTGGGGGGATTTGGGGGAAATTTTAGGGGATTTTGGGAGGATTTTGGGGGATTTGGGGGAATTTTGGGGAAATTTTAGGGGATTTGGGGGGATTTTGGGGAATTTTGGGGGGATTGGGGGGAATTTTAGGGGAATTGGGGGGAATTTTGGGAGGATTGGGGGAATTTTGGCGGGAATTTTAGGGGATTTAGGGGGGATTTTGGGGGTCTCGGGGAATTTTGGGGGTCTCAGGAGGGATTTTGGGGGTCTCAGGAGGGATTTTGGACTCTCAGGGAATTTTGGGGGGGTCTCAGGAGGGATTTGGGGGCTCTCAGGGAATTTTGGGGGGTCTCAGGAGGGATTTTGGGGGTCTCAGGAGGGATTTTGGGGCTCTCAGGGATTTTTGGGGGGGTCTCAGGAGGGATTTAGGGGTCTCAGGGAATTTTGGGGGGGTCTCAGGAGGGATTTTGGGGGGGGTCTCAGGAGGGATTTTGGACTCTCAGGGAATTTTGGGGGGGTCTCAGGAGGGATTTTGGACTCTCAGGGAATTTTGGGGGGGGTCTCAGGAGGGATTTTGGGCTCTTGGGGAATTTTGGGGGGGTCTCAGGAGGGATTTTGGGGCTCTCAGGGAATTTTGGGGGGGTCTCAGGAGGGATTTTGGGCTCTTGGGGAATTTTGGGGGGGTCTCAGGAGGGATTTTGGACTCTCAGGGAATTTTGGGGGCGTCTCAGGAGGGATTTTGGGGGGGTCTCAGGAGGGATTTGGGGCTCTCGGGGAATTTGGGGGGGGTCTCAGGAGGGATTTTGGACTCTCAGGGAATTTTGGGGGGGTCTCAGGAGGGATTTTGGACTTTCAGGGAATTTTGGGGGGGGTCTCAGGAGGGATTTTGGGGGGGGTCTCAGGAGGGATTTTGGACTTTCAGGGAATTTTGGGGGGGTCTCAGGAGGGATTTTGGGGCTCTCGGGGTGGGGGTCTCACATTAATTTTTGGCAGCTCTCAGCCCCCCCTAAACCAACTCGGGGGGGGGGGGGGTCTCTGCCTCCCCCCACCAAAATCTCAAAACCCCCCCCCAAAAAAATCTCTTCCAGGACCCCTCCCCAATTTTGGGGACCCCCCCCCCCACCAATGGCGGCCGAGCTGGACAACGTGGAGGCCGCCCCTCCCCCCAACAACAACAACGGCCCCTGGGACCCCCCCCCGGAGCCCCGAGCCTGGGGGGACCCCAAAATCTTCGAGTGCTCCCGGATCAAGGCCTTGGCAGGTGGGTGAAGACCCCCCCCCAAAAAAAAACCAAAAAAACAAAAACAAACCCTGGATGACGCCCCAAAAAAATCAAAATATTCCCCAAAAAATCACCCAGATCCTCCGCAAAAAAAACCCAAAAAATAATGGAGCAACCCCCCCAAAAAAATCAAAATATTCCCCAGAAAATTACCCAGATCCTCCGCAAAAAAAACCCCAAAAATAATGGAGCAACCCCCCAAAAAAATCAAAATATTCCCCAAAAAATTACCCAGATCCTCCACAAAAAAACCCCAAAAAATGCTGGATTACCCCCTAAAAAAAATCAAAATATTCCCCAAAAAATTACCCAGATCCTCCGCAAAAAAAACCCAAAAAATAATGGAGCAACCCCCCCAAAAAAATCAAAATATTCCCCAGAAAATTACCCAGATCCTCCGCAAAAAAAACCCCAAAAATAATGGAGCAACCCCCCAAAAAAATCAAAATATTCCCCAAAAAATTACCCAGATCCTCCACAAAAAAACCCCAAAAAATGCTGGATTACCCCCTAAAAAAAATCAAAATATTCCCCAAAAAATTACCCAGATTCCCCTAAAAAAAACCCCGAAAAATAATGGAGCACGCCCCCAAAAAAATCAAAATATTCCCCAAAAAATTTGCAGACCTCCCCCCAAAAAAATCCCAAAACATAGTGGTGCACCCCCCCCAAAAAAATCAAAATATTCCCCCAAAAATTTGCAGACCTGCCCCCAAAAAAAACCCTAAAAAAATCAAAATATTCCCCCAAAATTTGCAGATTCTGCCCTCCAAAAAACCCCAAAAAATGCTGGATGACCCCTTAAAAAAATCAAAATATTCCCCAAAAAATTCCCAGAGCCCCCCCAAAAAAAAAACCCCCAAAAAATAAAAATATTCCCCTAAAAAATTCCCAGATTCCCCCAAAAAAACCTTTCAGATCCCCCCCAGAAAAAAACCCCCAAAAAGCCTTGAACACCTCTAAAAAAATCAAAATATTCCACTAAAAGATCCCCCCCAAAAAACCCAAAATCCCCCAAAAAATCTTCTCAGCCCCCAAAAAAAAGACCCAAACCCGCCCCCCCCAAAAAAACACCAAAAAATTCTCAAGCACTCAAAAAAACCCCAAAAAAACACCCAAAAAACACCAAAAAAGTTCTCAACCACCCCAAAAACCCTAAAAAAACCCCAAAAAACTTCTCAACCCCCACAAAAAACCCCCCCCAAAAAAAACCCCAAAAAACCTCAAAAAAACCTAAAAAAGCTTCTCAACCCCCCCAAAAAAACCCCAAAAAAATTCTCAACCCCTCCAAAAACACCCCAAAAACCCTAAAAAAATTCTCAACCCCTCCAAAAACACCCCAAAAACCTCAAAAAAAACCCTAAAAAAATTCTCAACCCCCCTGAAAAACCCAAAAAAAACCCCAAAAAACTTCTCAACCCCCCAAAAATACCCCAAAAAAGCCCCAAAAACCCCAAAAAACCCTAAAAAAATTCTCAACCCCCCCCAAAAAACCCAAAAAAACCCTAAAAAAATTCTCAACCCTCCCCCAAAAAAACCGCAAAAAACCCCAAAAAAATTCTCAACCCCCCAAAAAAACCCAAAAAAACCCCAAAAAATTCTCAACCCCCAAAAATACCCCAAACCCCCCAAAAAACCCCCAAAACCTCAAAAAAACCCCTAAAAAAATTCTCAACCCCCCTGAAAAACCCAAAAAACCCCAAAAAACTTCTCAACCCCCCAAAAACCCCAAAACCCCTCAGACTCCCCCCAAAAAAAACTTGGACCAATTGGGGGGGTCCTGAGTCCCATGGGGGTCTCAGGGTGGATTTGGGGTCTCAAGGTGGATTTGGGGTCTCAGGGTGGATTTGGGGTGGATTTGGGTGGATTTGGGGTGGATTTGGGGTGGATTTGGGGTCTCAGGGTGGATTTGGGGTGGATTTGGGGTGGATTTGGGGTCTCAGGATGGATTTGGGGTGGATTTGGGGTGGATTTGGGGTCTCAGGATGGATTTGGGGAGGATTTGGGGTCGCAGGATGGATTTGGGGTGGATTTGGGGTGGTTTGGGGGTCTCTGGGTGGTTTTGGGGTGGATTTGGGGTGGATTTGGGGTCTCAGGGTGGATTTGGGGTGGGTTTGGGGTCTCAGGGTGGATTTGGGGTGGATTTGGGGTCTCTGGGTGGTTTTGGGGTGGATTTGGGGTGGATTTGGGGTCTCAGGTTGGATTTGGGGTGGATTTGGGGTGGATTTGGGGTCTCCGGGTGGATTTGGGGTGGATTTGGGGTCTCAGGATGGATTTGGGGAGGATTTGGGGTGGTTTTGGGGTTTCAGGTGGACTTGGGGTGGTTTTGGGGTGGATTTGGGGTGGATTTGGGGTCTCAGGATGGATTTGGGGTGGATTTGGGGTGGATTTGGGGTGGATTTGGGGTCTCCGGGTGGATTTGGGGTGGATTTGGGGTCTCAGGATGGTTTTGAGGTGGTTTTGGGGTCTCAGGGTGAATTTGGGGTGGATTTGGGGTGGATTTGGGGTCTCAGGATGGATTTGGGGTGGATTTGGGGTGGATTTGGGGTCTCCGGGTGGATTTGGGGTGGATTTGGGGTCTCAGGATGGTTTTGAGGTGGTTTTGGGGTCTCAGGGTGGATTTGGGATGGATTTGGGGTGGATTTGGGGTGGATTTGGGGTCTCAGGGTGGATTTGGGGTGGATTTGGGGTCTCAGGGTGGATTTGGGGTGGATTTGGGGTCTCAGGGTGAATTTGGGGTGACCTTGATGTCCCCTGGACGAGCAGGACATGGTGGAGGAGAAGACCTTCCTCAAGTGGTTGAACGCCCACCTGGAGGCTCCTGAGTCCCATGGGGGTCTCCGGGTGGATTTGGGGTCTCAGGATGGATTTGGGGTGGATTTGGGGTGGATTTGGGGTCTCAGGGTGGATTTGGGGTGGTTTTGGGGTGGATTTGGGGTCTCAGGGTGGATTTGGGGTGGTTTTGGGGTGACCTCGATGTCCCTCCAGACGAGCGGGACGCGGTGCAGAAGAAGACCTTCACCAAGTGGGTGAACGCCCACCTGGCGCGCGCCGCCTGCCGCGTCGGCGACCTCTACTCGGACCTGCGCGACGGCTTCGTGCTCACGCGGCTGCTCGAGGTGCTCTCGGGGGAGACCCTGGTGAGGAGACCCACGTGGCGTCTTCATCGTCATCGCTGTCATCGCTGTCGTCTTCTACTGTCGTCGTTGCCATGAGTGGTGCATCGTCGTCGTCATCATCATCATCATTCTCCATCACCTTCATCATCATTGTCATCGCTGTCATCGTCATCATCATCATCGTCATCTTCTACTGTCGTCACTGCCATGAGTGGTGCATCGTCATTATCATCATCATCATCATCATCATTCTCCATCACCTTCATGGTCATTGTCATCGTTGTCATCATCGTCATCATCATCATCGCCATCTTCTACTGTCATCACTGCCATGAGTGGTGCATCATCATCATCATCATCATCATCATCATTATTCTCCATCACCTTCATCATCATCATCATTCTCCATCACCTCATCGTCATTGTCATTGTTGTCATCATCATCATCATCATCATTGTCATCATCGTAATCATCATTGTCATCTTCTATTGTCGTCATTGCCATGAGTGGTGCATCATCATCATCATCATTCTCCATCACCTTCATCGTCATTGTAATCATCGTCATCATCGTCATCATCCTCACGCTCTACCATTATCATCATCACCATCGTTGTCACAAGCAGCATCATTGTCGTCGTCGTTCTCTACTGTCATTGTCATCATAAGTGACATCATCATCGTTCTCTATCTTCATCATCATCATCATCGTCATCATTCTCTATCAGCTTCATCGTTACATCGTCATCGTCATCATCGTCATTTCCGTGAGCGGCATCATTGTCATTGTCATTCTCTCTTGTCATCATCATCATCGTCATAACCATCATTTTGTCAACATCGTTGTCGTCATCATCATCATCATCATCAACAGCATGAGTGGCATCTTCACTGTCATCATCATCACCGTTCTCTACCATCATCGTCATCATCTTCATCATCATCTCCATGAGCATCATCATGAGTGTCGTTATCATCATCACCACCAGCATTGGCATCATCATCTCCATGACTCATTATGAGGATCATCGTCATCATCATGTCCATGACCGTCATCATGAGGATCATCATCATCATCATGATCATCATCATGAGGATCATCATCATCTCCATGACCATGATCATGAGGATCATCATCATCATCTCCATGACTCATTATGAGGATCATAATCATCATCATCTCCATGACCATGATCATGAGGATCATCATCATCATCATCTCCATGACTGTCGTCATGAGGATCATCATCGTCATCATCATCATCGTCATCATCTCCATGACTGTCATTATGAAGATCATCATCATCTATCATCACCATCATCATCGTGATTGTCGCCATTGCCATGAGCAGCATCGTTGTCTTCATGAGCATCATCATCACCACCACCATCATCATCATCACCACCGCCACCATCATCATCATCACCACCGCCACCATCATCATCACCACCGCCACCATCATCATCATCACCACCGCCACCATCATCATCATCACCACCGCCACCATCATCATCACCACCGCCACCATCATCATCATCACCACCACCATCATCATCATCACCATGAGCAGCACCCCCAGTTTGGGCGGAACTGGGATCTCCTCACCATCCCCAGCTCCCACCATCACCAGTTTGGGTGGAACTGGGATCTCCTCACCATCCCCAGCTCCCACCATCACCAGTTTGGGACTGGTTCTGGTGGGGTGGGGTGGGGTGGCAGGACCCTCTCCAAGCCAGAGGTCCACGTGTCCCCCCAGCCCAAGCCGACGCGGGGCCGGATGCGGATCCACTCCCTGGAGAACGTCGACAAGGCCCTGCAGTTCCTCAAGGAGCAGCGCGTCCACCTGGAGAACGTCGGCTCCCACGACATCGTGGACGGCAACCACCGCCTGACCCTCGGCCTCATCTGGACCATCATCCTCCGCTTCCAGGTGCCACCAGGGTCCTCTCCGTGTCCATGTCCCCACCTTGTCCCTCCTCCTCCACCCCCAGGTGTCTCCTGACCGTTCCTCCCCCAGATCCAGGTGATCAAGATCAAGACCGAGGACAACCGGGAGACGCGCTCGGCCAAGGACGCGCTGCTGCTCTGGTGCCAGATGAAGACGGCGGGGTGAGGACCTGAGGTGGTGGCATGGACCACCCCCCGCCCAGGAGGTCTGGTGACCCCTGGTGACCCCCGGTGTCCTCCACAGCTACCCTGAGGTCAACATCCAGAACTTCACCACCAGCTGGAGGGACGGCCTGGCCTTCAACGCCCTCATCCACAGGCACCGGTCAGCGCCGGCGGGGTGGACACGGGGGGGACCTCCTGGATGTTGGGGTGACCTCTGAGGGTGGAGGGTCGAGGTGACCATGTCCACCCCACCCCAGGCCGGATCTCATCGACTTCCACAAGCTGACCAAGTCCAACGCCACCTACAACCTCCAGCAGGCCTTCAACACGGCCGAGCAGCACCTGGGGCTCAGCAAGCTGCTGGACCCCGAGGGTACGGACGGGGCCTGTCCATCCGTCCATCTGTCCACCTGTCCACCTGTCCATCTCTCCGGCCACGTGGGGTGGGGTCATCTCCACCGTCCGGTTTTCCACCTCCGCGCGCTTTTTTTTTTTTTTTTTTGGGAGTGAGGTTTTTTTTTCTGGGAAGGGTCAAGGTTGAGGGATCAGCCCGGCGTTGGTGGGACCATCCCTGGTGGTCCTGGGGTGGAGGTTCGGGGGGGGGCGGTCCTGACCTTCTGCCCCCCACCAGATGTCAACATGGAGGACCCCGATGAGAAGTCCATCATCACCTACGTGGTGTCCTTCTACCACTACTTCTCCAAGATGAAGGCGCTGGCGGTGGAGGGGAAGCGCATCGGGAAGGTGGGGCTTGACCCGAGTCCTGCGGGTCTCCATCCCCAGTTCCAGGAGGTGTCCACCCCTTGGTCCACTCCATTGTCCATGGATGTCCCATCCCTTTCTCCATCCCTCTGTCCATCCCTCTGTCCATCCCTTGTCCATCCCTTGTCCATCTCTTGTCCATCCCTTTGTCCATCTCTTGTCGATCCCTTGTCCATCCCTTTGTCCATCCCTTTGTCCATCCCTTTGTCCATCCCTCTGTCCATCCCTCTGTCCATCCCTTGTCCATCCCTTGTCCATCTCTTGTCCATCCCTTTGTCCATCTCTTGTCGATCCCTTGTCCATCCCTTTGTCCATCCCTTTGTCCATCCCTTTGTCCATCCCTCTGTCCATCCCTTGTCCATCCCTTGTCCATCCCTTTGTCCATCCCTTTGTCCATCCCTTTGTCCACCCCTCTGTCCATCTCTTGTCCACCCCTTTGTCCATCCCTCTGTCCATCCCTTGTCCATCCCTTTGTCCATCCCTTTGTCCATCCCTTTGTCCACCCCTTTGTCCATCTCTTGTCCATCCCTCTGTCCATCCCTTTATCCATCCTTTGTCCACCCCTTGGTCCCCCCCATTGTCCATGGATGTCCCATCCCTTTCTCCATCCCTCTGTCCATCCCTCTGTCCATCCCTTGTCCATCTCTTGTCCATCCCTTGTCCATCTCTTGTCCATCCCTTTGTCCATCCCTTGTCCATCCCTTGTCCATCCCTCTGTCCATCCCTCTGTCCATCCCTCTGTCCATCCCTTTGTCCATCCCTCTGTCCATCCCTCTGTCCATCCCTCTGTCCATCCCTTTGTCCATCCCTCTGTCCATCCCGTTGTCCATCCTTTGTCCATCCCGTTGTCCATCCTTTGTCCACCCCTCTGTCCATCTCTTGTCCACCCCTTTGTCCATCCCTCTGTCCATCCCTCTGTCCATCCCTTTGTCCATCCCTTTATCCATCCCTTTATCCATCCTTTGTCCACCCCTTGGTCCACCCCATTGTCCATGGATGTCCCATCCCTTTCTCCATCCCTCTGTCCATCCCTCTGTCCATCCCGTTGTCCATCCCTTTGTCCCTCCCTCTGTCCATCCCTCTGTCCATCCCTTTGTCCATCTCTTGTCCATCCCTCTGTCCACCCCTTTTTCCATCCCTCTGTCCAGCCCTTTGTCCATCCCTCTGTCCAGCCCTTTGTCCATCCCTCTGTCCATCCCTTTGTCCATCCCTTTTTCCATCCCTCTGTCCATCCCTCTGTCCATCCCTCTGTCCATCCCTTTGTCCATCCCTTTGTCCATCCCTTTTTCCATCCCTTTGTCCATCCCTTTTTCCATCCCTCTGTCCATCCCTCTGTCCATCCCTCTGTCCATCCCTCTGTCCATCTCTTGTCCATCCCTTGTACATCCCTTTGTCCATCCCTTGTCCATCCCTTGTCCATCCCTTGTCCATCCCTTGTCCATCCCTCTGTCCATCCCTTTTTCCATCCCTCTGTCCATCCCTCTGTCCATCTCTTGTCCATCCCTTGTCCATCCCTTGTACATCCCTCTGTCCATCCCTTTGTCCATCCCTCTGTCCATCCCTTTGTCCATCCCTTGTCCATCCCTGTGTCCATCCCTCTGTCCATCCCTTTGTCCATCCCTTGTACATCCCTCTGTCCATCCCTTTGTCCATCCCTCTGTCCATCCCTTTTTCCATCCCTCTGTCCATCCCTTTGTCCATCCCTCTGTCCATCTGTCCACCTGGCCGGACCCTGGTGACCTCTCCAGCCCCGGGTGGCTCTCGGTGGGGGGGGTTCCTTCAGGACCTCCAAGCCCACCCCAAACCCCACCAGGTGCTGGACCAGGTGATGGAGATCGCGGCCATCACGGCGCGCTACGAGGCGCTGGCGGCCGAGCTGCTGGCCTGGATCCACCACACCGTCACCATCATCACCAACCAGAAGTTCGCCAACTCGCTGACCGGCGTCCAGCAGCAGCTCCAGGCCTTCACCGCCTTCTGCACCCTGGAGAAACCTGTCAAGTGAGGACCTCCTGCTGGGCTGGTGGTGGGCTGGGACCTCACCCTGCTGCTGGTGGCGGTGGTGGAGATGAGCAGGTCCCAGTTCAACCCAAACTGGGGGTGGTGGGACATGAGAGGTGGTGGTGGTGGTGGTCATGGTCATGGTGGTGGTGGAGATGAGCAGGTTCCAGTTCAACCCAAAGTGTAAGCGGTGGGACATGAGAGGTGGTGGTGGTCATGGTCATGGTCATGGTGGTGGTGGAGATGAGCAGGTTCCAGTTCAACCCAAACTGGGGGCAGTGGGACATGAGTGGTGGTGGTGGTCATGGTCATGGTCATGGTGGTGGTGGAGAGGTCCCAGTTCAACCCAAAGTGTAGGCGGTGGGACATGAGTGGTGGTGGTGGTCATGGTCATGGTGATGGTGGTGGTGGAGAGGTCCCAGTTCAACCCAAACTGGAGGCAGTGGGACATGAGTGGTGGTGGTGGTCATGGTCATGGTGATGGTGGTGGTGGAGAGGTCCCAGTTCAACCCAAACTGGGGGCAGTGGGACATGAGTGGTGGTGGTGGTGGTGGTCATGGTCATGGTTGTGGTGGTGGAGAGGTCCCAGTTCAACCCAAACTGGGGGCGGTGGCACATGGGTGGTGGTGGTGGTGGTGGTCATGGTGATGGTGGTGGTGGAGAGGTCCCAGTTCAACCCAAACTGGTGGTGGATGGGACCTGAGGGGTCGTGAGGAGGTCCCACCTCATGGTGGTGGCGATGAGGAGGTCCCAGTTTGACCCAAACTGGTGGCAGTGGGACCTGGAGGGTGGTGATGGTGGTGGTGAGGTCCCACCTCATGGTGGTGGCGATGAGGAGGTCCCAGTTTGACCCAAACTGGTGGCAGTGGGACCTGGAGGGTGGTGGTGGTGACAGGGACCTCCCCACCGGTGCCACCCGCCAGGTTCCAGGAGAAGGGGAACCTCGAGGTGCTGCTCTTCACCATCCAGAGCAAACTCCGGGCCACCAACCGCAAGCTCTACGTGCCCAGCGAGGGCAAGAGCATCTCCGACATCAACAAGGTGAGGACGTGGAGATGGAGTCCCACCACCCCGGTGGGGTTGGGGACCCGCCGTGACCGGCCCGTGTCCCACCCACCAGGCCTGGACCTGCCTGGAGAAGGCGGAGCACGAGCGGGAGGTGGCCTTGAGGAACGAGCTGATCCGGCAGGAGAAGCTGGAGCTGCTGGCCCAGCGCTTCGACCACAAGGCCATCATGAGGGAGACGTGGCTCAACGAGAACCAGCGCCTGGTCTCGCAGGTGGGGTGGGCTGGGAGGGGTCATGGGGGACCTTCAGCGTGGGGTGGGACAATCCGTGGGTGGGGTGGGGGTGAGGAGCGCAGTGTTGGGTGGTGGGACCTCGTTGGGGATGGTGGGAGCTCATTGGAGTTCCTCCTTGAATGGGGGCGGGGATGGTTGGACATCTTTGATCTCCTCTTTGACCATGGAGAGGGCGTTAGACCTTTTTGACCTCCTCATTGACCATGGAGAGGTGGTGGGACCTCATTGACCATGGAGAGGTGATGGGACCTCATTGACCATGGAGAGGTGATGGGACCTCCTTAACCAGGGAAGGGGTGGTTGGACCTCATTGGGTTTCTTGACCATGGAGAGGGGGTTGGACCTCCTTGATTATGGTGGACTGGTGGGACCTCCTTGACCACGGAGAGGGGGTTGGACCTCATTGATTATGGTGGACTGGTGGGACCTCCTTGACCACGGAGAGGGGGTTGGACCTCATTGGCCTCCTCATTGACCATGGAGGACTGGTGGGACCTCCTTGACCACGGAGAGGGGGTTGGACCTCACTGGCCTCCTCTTGACCACAGAGGGCTGGTGGTACCTCCTCAACCTCCTCCTTGACCGCTGAGGACCCCAGCCCACCCCGCTCCATCTCCCTCCCCTTCAGGACAACTTCGGCTACGACCTGCCGGCGGTGGAGGCGGCCATGAAGAAGCACGAGGCCATCGAGGCCGACATCTCCTCGTACCAGGAGCGCATCCAGGTGGTGGTGGAGCTGGCCCTGGAGATGGAGTCCGAGGGCTACTACGACACGCGGCGCATCGGCGCCCAGAAGGACAACATCCTGCGCCAGTGGGCGCTGCTGACCGAGCTGGTCCGCGCCCGCCGCGCCCGCCTCGAGCAGAACCTGGCCCTCCAGAAGATCTTCCAGGAGATGGTCTACATGATCGACTGGATGGAGGAGATGCAGGTGGGGGCGGAGGAGATTCGGGCGGCGCGGCGAAATTCCGGCGGCGCCGGATGACGCGGTTTGGTTCTCCTCCAGGTTCTTCTGGTCTCCAAGGATTTGGGGAAGCATCTGCTGGAGGTTGAGGACCTCCTGCAGAAGCACGGGCTGCTGGAGGCCGACATCTCGGCCCAGACCGAGCGCGTCCAGGCCCTCAACGCCGCCGCGCTCAAGTTCTCCGAGCTGGAGGGTAACGGGGGCCACCAGGGCGGGTGACCAGGGGAGGGGGAAGGGCCCCTTGGGAAGGGCCAACCATGGTCTTGATGGACCATGGAAGGGTCAACCAAGGTCTTGACGGACCATGGAAGGGTCAGCCAAGGTCTTGACGGACCATGGAAGGGTCAGCCAAGGTCTTGACGGACCATGGAAGGGTCAGCCAAGGTCTTGATGGACCATGGAAGGGTCAACCAAGGTCTTGACGGACCATGGAAGGGTCAGCCAAGGTTTTGGTGGGCTATGGAAAGGTCAACCCAAGGTCCTGGTGGGCCATGGGAGGGTCAACCCAAGGTCCTGGTGGGCCATGGGAGGGTCAACCCAAGGTCTTGGTGGACCGGAGAAGGGTCAACCCAAGGTCTTGGTGGGTCACCTCCAAGAGTCCCCATAGAACCCATGAGCTTGGAAAAGCCCTCTGAGATCTTTGAGTCCCACCTGGGACCAGAGCCCAGCGTGCCGCGTCCGGTCCTTCCTTGGACACCCTTGTGGCCGGTGACCCCACCACGTCCTGGACACCCCCTGGCACCATCTAAGCCCCTTCTCCTGGCCCAGGCTACCAACCCTGCGACCCCCAGATCATCTGCAACCGCGTCAACCACGTCCAGACGTGCCTGGAGGAGCTGGAGGAGCTGGCGGCCAAGAGGAGGAAGGAGCTGGAGGACTCCCGCCAGCTCTGGACCTTCTTCCAGGAGATGGAGGAGGCCGAGGCCTGGATCCGCGAGAAGGAGAAGATCCTGGCCGCCAAGAGCTGCGGCCGCGACCTCAGCAGCGTCGTGACCTTGACCAACAAACACAAGACCATGCTGGGCGAGCTGGGCAACCGCCGGGCGCTGCTGCACCAGACCATGAAGAAAGGCGAGAAGATCCTGGCCAAGAAGTCCTTCAGCTCCGTGGGCATCCAGGAGAAGATGCGAGAAGTCTGCTTGCGGTGGAAGAAGCTGGAGGAGGTCACGGGGCTCCACCAGCAGCGCTTGGAGGACGCCCTGAACTTCTTCCAGTTCAGCGCCGAGACGGACGACCTGGTGGCCTGGCTGCAGGACACGTACCGCATCGTGTCCAGCGACGACTTCGGCCACGACGACTACTCCAGCCAGGCCCTCCTGCGCAAGCATCGCGCCGTGGTGGACGAGGTGGAGAAGCACCGCGCCGCCGTCCTGTCCCTCCGCAAGCAGCTGGCTCTCCTGGCCCCCGACCACCGGCAGGGCGTGGACGTCCAGATCCGCGTGGTGGAGGTGGAGCAGCTCTACGGCGAGGTGGCCGAGGTGGCCGTGCTGAGGACGCAGTGGCTGCAGGACGCGCTGGCCGTCTACCGCATGTTCAGCGAGGTCCACGCCTGCGAGGTGTGGGTGGACGAGAAGGAGCAGTGGTTGGAGAAGATGGAGGTGCCCGAGGAGCTGGATGAGGTCGAGGTGGTCCAGCACAGGTGGGGCGGGGTGGGATCGGGGTGGGGCCGGACGTTGAGGTGTCTCGTGCCGTGGTGGACCTGCCCGTGTCCGTCTGCTCAGGTTCGAGAGCCTGGACCAGGAGATGAACAGCGTCATGGGGCGCATCCTGGACGTCAACCAGGTGGTGCAGCAGCTGGTGGATGGTGGCCACCCCAGCTCAGATGAGGTCCGGTCCTGCCAGGACCACCTCAACAGCCGGTACGGGTGTTGGGGGGACCCAAGGTGGACCTTGACCTTCTTGGGGTCTCTTTGGCGGGGCTGCCTGGAGACCCCCAGCCTGTGGTTCTCCGGTGGTGGGACATCCCCATGGGGTCCATCTCTCCAGGACCATGGTCCAAGCCCATCCTGGGGCTCCTGAAATGAGTCTCAACCATCCTGAGGTCTCCTTGGTGGGGTGAACTTTGTGTGGGGCTGCCTGGAGACCCCCAACCTGTGGTTCTCCGGTGGTGGGACGTCCCCATGGGGTCCATCTCTCCAGGCCACCATTCCCAGCCTGTCCCAAGGGTTGCTGCTGATCCTGGTGGGCCCCGTCCCAGCTCGGGGGGGGGGGTCTCACCCCTCTTCTGTCCCCATCTCCAGCTGGAACCGGGTGGTGGAGCTGGTGGAGAACAAGAAGAGCCAGCTCAGCTCCGTGCTGAAGATCCAGAACTTCCTCCTGGAGTGCAGCGAGATGAAGGCGCAGGTGCGGGAGAAGAGGAAAGCCATCGAGGCCACCCAGTCCGGCGGCAGCGACCTGGGCGGGGTCCTGGCCCTGCAGCGCCGCTTGTCCACCATGGAGGCCGCCCTGGTGGTCCTGGAGCCACGGCTGGTGGAGCTCCAGCAGGAGGGCGAGGCCTTGGCTGCCGCCCACCCCGGCCGCGCCCTGGAGATCCTGCTGCCCTTCGAGGAGATCGGCGAGGAGTGGGACAACCTCAAGCGGGCCCTCCAAGGTTGCGAGGACACCTTGACCGTGGCCGGCCGTCTCCAGCAGTTCATCCAGGACCTGGACAACTTCTTGGGGTGGTTGGTGAAGACCCAAGCGGCCGTGGGCTCCGAGGAGGTCCCCGACAGCTTGGCCGAGGCCGAGAGGCTGCTGAACGTCCACGTGGCCCTCAAGGAGGAGATCAACGGCTACGAGGAGGACTACGCCAAGATCCAGGCGGCCAGCGAGCTGCTGGCCCTGGAGGAGATGGAGGTGCCCCACCTGTCCCTCCAGCAGTGGCTGCAGAAGTTGGACGCGGGCTGGGGGAAGCTCCTGCAGAGCTGGGAGATGAGGAGGGAGGTCCTGGTGCAGTCCCACGTCTTCCACCTCTTCCTGCGCGACGTGCAGCAGTGCCAGAACAGCCTCTACAACCAGGTCTGGGAGGAGGTGGTGGGAAAGGGCTGGGAGAAGGTCCTGGGGTGATGGAGATGATGGATGGGTGGTGGGAAGGACTGGGAGAAGGTCCTGGGGTGATGGAGATGATGGATGGGTGGTGAGGACGTGGGTGGGAGAAAGTGATGGAGATGATGGATGGGTGGTGGGGATGATGGGTGGGAGAAGGTCCTGGGGTGATGGAGATGATGGATGGGTGATGGGGACGTGGGTGGGAGAAGGTGATGGAGATGATGGATGGGTGGTGGGGACGTGGGTGGGAGAAGGTCCTGGGGTGATGGAGATGATGGATGGGTGATGGGGACGTGGGTGGGAGAAGGTGATGGAGATGATGGATGGGTGAGGACGATGGGTGGGAGAAGGTCTGGGGTGATGGAGATGATGGCATGGGTGGTGGGAAAGGGCTGGGAGAAGGTCCTGGGGTGATGGAGATGATGGATGGGTGGTGGGGATGTGGGTGGGAGAAGGTGATGGAGATGATGGATGGGTGGTGGGGATGATGGGTGGGAGAAGGTCCTGGGGTGATGGAGATGATGGATGGGTGGTGGGGATGTGGGTGGGAGAAGGTCCTGGGGTGATGAAGATGGGTGGAAGAACATTTTGAATGGTGGGAATGGTTTGTAGAAGGTCTTGAGTGCTGGATTTGGGTGGGAGCAGCTCCTGCTTGATGGATTTGGGTGGTAGAAGGTCCTGCTTGATGGATTTGGGTGGTAGAAGGTCCTGCTTGATGGATTTGGGTGGTAGAAGGTCCTGCTTGATGGATTTGGGTGGTAGAAGGTCCTACTTGATGGATTTGGGTGGTAGAAGGTCCTACTTGATGGATTTGGGTGGTAGAAGGTCCTGCTTGATGGATTTGGGTGGAAGAAGGTCCTACTTGATGGATTTGGGTGGGAGCGGCTCCTGGTGGAGCTCCTGTGGCATTGAGGTGACCACCCCAAGGGCAGGGCAGAGGTCACCACCCCCACCAAACCCTCCCAGGAGACCACCCTGGCCCACGCCGAGCTGCCGGACACGGTGGAAGGGGTGACCAAGGCGCTGAAGAAGCACAAGGACTTCACCACCACGCTGGAGCTGAACCTGCAGAAGGTCCAGCTGGTCCTGCAGGCCGGCGAGAGCCTCCGGCGCCAGCGCAACCTCCACAGCGACCGCGTGGCCGAGGCCATGGAGGGGCTCCGGGCCAAGTAGGTGCCCACCGTGGAGACCCCCGACCCACCGGGAGAACCCCGGAGCCACCAGCAGCTCCCAGGAACCCGAAACTCCACCCAGAACCCCAAAATTCCATCCAGGACCCCAAAAACTCCACCCAGGACCCCAAAATTCCATCCAGGACCCAAAAATTCCACCCAGGACCCCAAAGCACCATGCAGAACTCCAAAATTCCATCCAGGACCCAAAAACTCCACCCAGGACCCCAAAATTCCATCCAGGACCCAAAAACTCCACCCAGGACCCCAAAATTCCATCCAGGACCCAAAAACTCCACCCAGGACCCCAAAGCACCATGCAGAACTCCAAAATTCCATCCAGGACCTCAGAAGTCCATCCAGGACCCCAGAACTCCACCCAGAATCCACCACTAGCACCCAGGAGCCACCAGCAGCTCCCAGATCCCCAAAACTCCATCCAGGACCTCAAAATTCCACCCAGATCCCCAAAACTCCACCCAGGACCCATCAAAACCACCCAGGAACCCAAAACTCAATTCAGGAACCCAAAACTCCACCCAGGACCCCCAAAACCCCACCCAGATCCTCAGAACCCCAAAAATCCACCCAGGAACCTAAAACTCAATCCAGGACCCCAAAACTCCACCCAGGACCCCCAAAACCCCACCCAGATCCTCAAAACTCAATCCAGGAACCCAAAATTCCATCCAGGATCCCAAAACGCCACCCAGGAACCCAAAATTCCATCCAGGACCCCCAAAACACCACCCAGATCCTCAGAACCCCAAAAATCCACCCAGGAACCCAAAACTCAATCCAGGAACCCAAAACCCCACCCAGGACCCCAAAACCCCACCCAGGAACCCAAAACTCAATCCAGGAACCCAAAATTCCATCCAGGACCCCCAAAACACCACCCAGACCCCCAAAACACCACCCAGACCCCAAAAATCCACCCAGGAACCCAAAACTCCACCCAGGACCCCCCAAACCCCACCCAAGACCCCAAAACCCCACCCAGGAACCCAAAACTCCACTCAGACCCCCAAAACCCCACCCAGAACACCAAAACCCCACCCAGGAACCCAAAACCCCACCCAGGAACCCAAAACTCAATCCAGGAACCCAAAACATCATCCAGGACCCCAAAACTCCACCCAGGACCCCCCAAACCCCACCCAAGACCCCAAAACCCCACCCAGGAACCCAAAACTCTACCCAGGAACCCAAAACATCATCCAGGACCCCAAAATTCCATCAAGGACCCCAAAATTCCACCCAGGACCCCCCAGGAGCAAGGATGGATCTGGATTTGCTGGTGGATCCCAGATGGAGCCTGGTGCCTCAGTTTCCCCTTTGAGGGGAGGTTCAGGGGTTAATCAGGAGTTAATTAAGAGTTAATTAGGGGTTAATTAGAGGTTAATTAGGGGGTCCCCCCCACCCCAACCCCCGCAGGAGCCAACGCAACCATCAGCTGGCCCAGGAGTGGACGCGGCGGCTCCAGGACCACCTCGAGCTCCAGAGGTTCCTCCAGGACTGCCGCGAGGTCAGGCCCGGCCTCCTGAGACCCCCCCTCAAAAAAAAATCTGAGACCCCCACCCCAAAATTCTCCATGGTTTGGGGTGGGCTCCAGCTTCTCCTGCAGGTGTGGGGGGTGGGGTGGTCAGACCCCCCTTGGTGTCACCTCCGGTGTCACCTCCTGGTGCGTGGTGGGCTCCAGCTCAGGTCACCGGTGAGTTTCGGGGTGGGGGACCCCAAAAATGTCCCCCAGAGTTGGGCCAGGGGGTCCCCAAGACCCCACAGAGGTTCCTCAGCATCTCGGGGGGCTTCACCGGTGGCCAGGGTGGGACCTTCTGTGGTCCATCCTCAGCGGTGGCAAGGTTGGTGAGACCCAAACTTGTCCCCACCACGGATTTTGGGGGTCCCCCGAGACCTTCAGGGGTCTCCAAGACCCTGAGAATCCCTCAAGATGTTCCTCAGCATCTCGGGGGGCTTCACCAGTGGCCAGGGTGGGACCTTCTGTGGTCCATCCCAGGAGATGGCTCAGCCCCAGAGATGTTCCCCATGGATTTGGGGTGGATTTTGGGGTGGTTTGAGGTGATTTGGAGTGGATTTGGGGTGGATTTTGGGGTGGATTTTGGGGTGGTTTGAGGTGAATTTGGGGTAGATTTGAAGCGGATTTTGGGGTGGATTTTTGAGGTGTTTTTTGGGGTGGTTTGAGGTGGATTTTGGGGTGCTTTGAGGTGATTTGAGGTGGATTTTAAGGTGGTTTTTGGGGTGATTTGGGGTAGATTTGAAGTGGATTTTGAGGTGGTTTTTGAGGTGGTTTGAGGTGGATTTGGGGTGGTTTGAGGTGGATTTTGGAGTGGATTTGGGGTGGTTTGGGGTGGTTTTTGGGGTGGATTTTAAGGTGGTTTTTGCAGTGGTTTGGGGTAGATTTGAAGCGGATTTTGGGGTGGGTTTTAAGGCGGTTTTTGGGGTGGTTTTTGGGGTGGTTTGAGGTGGATTTTGGAGTGGATTTGGGGTGGTTTGAGATTAGTTTGGGGGAGATTTGAAGTGGATTTTGGGGTGGATTTTGAGGTGGTTTGAGGTGATTTGGGGTGGTTTGGGGTGGATTTTTGGGGTGGTTTGAGGTGAATTTGGGGTAGATTTGGAGTGGATTTGGGGTGGATTTTGAGGTGGTTTTTGGGGTGGTTTGGGGTGGATTTGGGGTGGATTTGAAGGTGGTTTTTGGGGTGGTTTGAGATTAATTTGGGGTAGACTTGAAGTGGATTTTGGGGTGGGTTTTAAGGTGTTTTTTGGGGTGGTTTGGGGTAGATTTGAAGTGGATTTTGAGGTGGATTTTGGAGTGGATTTGGGGTGGTTTGGGGTGGATTTTGAGGTGGATTTGGGGTGGATTTTGGAGTGAATTTGGGGTGGATTCTGGGATGGATTTGAGGTGGTTTGGGGTGGATTCTGGGATAAATTTGGGGTGGATTTGAGATGGTTTGAGGTGGATTTGGGGAGGATTTTGGGTAGATTTTAGGTGGATTTGGGGTGGATTCTGGGGCGGTTTTGAGGTGGTTTGGGGTGGATTTTGGGTGGATTTTGGGGTGGATTTTGAGGTGGATTTTGGGGTGGATTTTGAAGTGGATTTTGGGGTGGATTTTGAGGTGGATTTTGGGGTGGATTTTGAGGTGATTTGGGGTGGGTTTTGAGGTGGATTTCAGGGTGCATTTTGAGGTGGATTTGTGGTGTTTTTGCCGTGGATTTGGGGCAGTTTTGAGGTGGTTTGGGGTGGATTTTGGGTTTGATTCTGAGCTGTTTTGGGGTGGATTTTAGGGTGCATTTTTGGGTTTTTTTTGGGGTTTTTTTGGCTGGTTTGTTGTGGATTTTGGGGTGGATTTGGGGTGGTTTGGGGTGGATTTTTGGGGTGGATTTGAGGTGGTTTGGGGAGGATTTTGGGGTGGATTTCGGGTGGTTTGAGGAGGATTTTGGGGTGGTCTGGGGTGGATTTTTGGGGTGGATTTGAGGTGGTTTGTTGTGGATTTTGGGGTGCATTTGAGGTGGTTTGGGGAGGAATTTTGGGGTGGATTTGGGGTGGTTTGGGGAGAATTTTGGGGTGGATTTTGGGGTGGATTTGAGGTGGTTTGGGATGGATTTGGGGTGGATTTTGGGGTGGATTTGGAGTGAGTTTGGGGAGGATTTTGGGGTGGATTTGAGGTGGTTTGGGATGGATTTGGGGGTGCATTTGAGGTGGTTTGGGGAGGATTTTGGGGTGGATTTGGGGTGGTGTGGGGTGGATTTTTGGGGTGGTTTGGGGAGGATTTTGGGGTGGATTTTGGGGTGGATTTGGGGTGATTTGGGGTGGATTTGGGGTGATTTGGGGTGGTTTGGGGTGGATTTTTGGGGTGGTTTGGGGAGGATTTTGGGGAGGATTTTGCAGGTGGATTTGGGGTGGATTTGAGGTGGATTTGGGGTGGTTTGAGGTTTAATCCGGGTTGGATTACGAGGGTTGATTTTGGGGTGTTTTTTTTCCGGGGTGGATTTTGGGGCGTCTCGGCCTCGGCGCGGCTTCTCCCCCCGCTCCGGGGATTTTTGGCCGGATCTCCTCGGGCTCATCCGGCGCTCGCGCTCCGCCCGGGATCTGCTGCATCACGGCCGGGGAGCCGGCGCCGGCCTCTTCATCCTCAGCCTCCTCATCCTCCTCACCCTCCTCTGCCTCCTCCCGCAGCCTCCGGAGCCTTCCTCTTCCTCCTTCTCCATCCTCTTCATCCTCCTGCTCCATCCTCATCCCCCCCCCTCTCCATCATCTCCATCCTCCTCCTCCTCCTCCCCCCCCCCTCCATCTTCATCCCCCTCCTCCTCCATCCCCCTCCTCCTCCACCATCCTCATCCTCACCCCCTCCCCCGACCCTTCCGACCCCAAATCCGCCGCTTTTTGGGAAAAAGGGGGAGGGGGCTCCTCGCGCCCTTTCCGCTTTTTTTTTTTTTTTGAAGGGGGGGGGGGGCTCGGCTATTTTTGGGATTTTTTTGGGGGATTATTTTGGGCTCCCCTCCGCTGTTTTTTTGGGATTATTTTGGGGCTCCCCTCCCCGTTTTTTTAAATTTTTTTGGGGGAAAATCGGCGTTGGGGGGGGGGTGTTCCTCTCCCCCTTTCCCCTCCGCTTTTTTGGGGTGGATTTTTTTTGAGCCAAAAAAAGACCAAAAAGAAGGAGGGGGGGGGGGGGTTGTTCCTCCCGCTATTTTTTTGTTGCTTGGGAGAGGAATTTTTTTTTTTTTTTTTAAAGACTTGGCGTCCCCTTCCGATTTTTTTATTATTATTATTATTATTATTTTTTGAGTAAAAAGACGGGGTTCTCCTGATTTTTTTTTTTTTTTTTCTTTTTGGGTGGCGAAAAAAGGGGAGAGTCCGCCCTCTTTATTTCGGGTGGTGGGGAGAGAAATATTTAAATATTTTTCTTTTTTTTTTTTTTTTTTTTTTTTTTTTTTTTAATTTTTAATAAAAAGAGCGGAAGATCCGATTTTTTTTTTTTTTTATTTTATTTTTGGGGGGGGGGGGGTCGGAAATTTTTTTTTTTTTAATTTTTTTTTTTTTTTTTGGGGGGGGGGGGGGATAAAAGGTGGTGGTGGGGGGGGGGTCGACCACCACCCCCCCCCCCCCCCGCCTCCAGCCCTGGCCCGGCGGGGGGGCGCTGAGCCGCCCCTCCCCCCGCAGCTGGATGGCTGGATCCGCGACAAGGCGCTGATGGCGGGGGACCCCTCGCGGGACCCCCCCCCCCGGGACCCCCCCAAGCCCTGGCTGCAGCACCCCGCCTTCCTGGCCGAGCTGGCGCAGAACCGCGAGTGGCTCCAGAGGATCGAGAAGGTTCCGTGCGGGGGGGGAGGGGGGGGTGGTGGTGGTGGGGGAGGGGAGGAGGGGGAGGGGGGAGTGGGGGTTGCGGGTGGTGCTGCCCCCCCCCCCCCCCCCCCCCCCCCCCCCCCCCCCCCGCGCGCGCGCGCGTTGCTGCAGCCCCCGCCTCCCCCCCCCCCCCCCCCCAAAAAAAAAAAAAAACCTAAATTTTGGTTGCGTCGCTCGGAGCTGCGGCCACCGACGGTGTCACCCCCCCCCCCCCCACCCCCACCCCGTGTCCCCTCCTCTTGTCACCCCCCCGGGGTGTCCCCCCCCCACCCCAAAATGCCCCCCCCCGTGTGTCCCCCCAAAACCTCCCCATTGACCCCCCGGTGTCCCCCCCAGCCCAAACTGCCCCCCCCATGTGTCCCCCCAAAACCTCCCCATTGACCCCCCCTGTGTCCCCTCCTCTTGTCACCCCCACCGAGTGTCCCCCCCCACCCCAAACTCCCCCAGGTGTCCCTCCAAAACCTTGTCCCCTCCTCCTGTCACCCCCCCTCGAGTGTCCCCTCCTGTGCCCCCCCACCCGTGTCACCCCCCTGGGGTGTCCCCCCCCCCCCCAATCCCAAACTCCCCCAGGTGTCCCCCCCCCAAAACCTCCCCATTGATCCCCCCCCGTGTCCCCCCCACCACCCCAACTCCTTGTGATGAATTTTGGGGTCCCACCTTGAACCCCAAACCCAACTCCAGAAGGTGAGGAGCTGCCCCAACATCTCCCCCACCTTTCATGATGAATTTTGGGGTCCCACCTTGCTCCCAAACCCAACTCCAGGAGGTGAAGATCTCCCCCAACATCTCCCCACCACCCCAACTCCTTGTGATGAATTTTGGGGTCCCACCTTGAACCCCAAACCCGACTCCAGAAGGTGAAGATCTCCCCCAACATCTCCCCATCACCCCAACTCTCATGATGAATTTTGGGGTCCCACCTTGCCCCCAAACCCAACTCCAGGAGGTGAAGATCTCCCCCAACATCTCCCCACCACCCCAACTCCTTGTGATGAATTTTGGGGTCCCACCTTGAACCCCAAACCCAACTCCAGGAGGTGAAGATCTCCCCCAACATCTCCCCACCACCCCAACTCCTTGTGATGAATTTTGGGGTCCCACCTTGAACCCCAAACCCCTCCCAGGAAGGTGAGGAGCTGGTGCAGGCCAAGCCGGAGCTGAGCGGGGCCGTGCGGCGGCAGCTGGAGGAGCTGAGGAGATGCTGGCAGGAGCTGGAGACCACGAGCCAGGCCCGGAGCCGGCGCCTGGCCGAGGCCGCGGCCGCCGAGCGCCTGGCGCGGAGCTACGCCGACATGGAGGCGCGGCTGGGCCGGCTGGAGGAGCAGCTGGAGACCGTGGGCAGCGGCGCCGACCTCCGCAGCGTCAGCCGCCAGCTCAAGAGGCTGCAGGTGGGGCTGGGGGACCCCAGGCCTTGGGGGGACACCAGGCCTTGGGGGGACACCAGGCCTTGGGGGGACACCAGGTGTTGGGGGGACACCAGGTGTTGGGGGACATGAGGTTTTGGGGGGACACCAGGTGTTGGGGGGACATGAGGTTTTGGGGAGACATGAGGTTTTGGGGGGACACCAGGTGTTGGGGGGACATGAGGTTTTGGGGGGGACATGAGGTTTTGGGGGGACACCAGGTGCTGGTGGGACACCAGGTGTTGGGGGATGAGGTGTTGGGGGACACCAGGTGTTGGGGGACACGAGGTTTTGGGGGGACACCAGGCCTTGGGGGACACCAGGTGTTGGGGGATGAGGTGTTGGGGGACACCAGGCCTTGGGGGACACCAGGCCTTGGGGGACACGAGGTTTTGGGGGGACACCAGGCCTTGGGGGGACACCAGGTGTTGGGGGACATGAGGTGTTGGGGGACACCAGATGTTGGTGGGACAACAGGTCTTAGGGGGACACCAGGTGTTGGGGGGACATGAGATGTTGGGGGACACCAGGTGCTGGTGGGACACCAGGTGTTGGGGGATGAGGTGTTGGGGGACACCAGGCCTTGGGGGACACCAGGCCTTGGGGGGACACCAAGCCTTGGGGGACACCAGGTGTTGGGGGGACACCAGGTGTTGGGGGGACATGAGGTGTTGGGGGGACATGAGGTGTTGGGGGGACACCAGGCCTTGGGGGGACACCAGGTGTTGGGGGACATGAGGTGTTGGGGGACACCAGGTGTTGGGGGGACACCAGGCCTTGGGGGGACACCAGGTGTTGGGGGGGACACAAGAGTTTGGGGGGACACTATGGTGGGACACCACATCATGGCGGGGACATCAGGTTACGGAGGGACACAGGTTATGGTGGACACCAAATTATGGGGCCACCAAATTATGGGGGGTGACAGCAGCTTATGGTGGACACCAAATTATGGGGGAGTGACCGCAGGTTATGGTGGACACCAAATTATGGGGCCACCACATTATGGGGAGTGACACCAGGTTATGGTGGACACCAGGTTATGGTGGACACCAAATTATGGGGCCACCACATTATGGGGAGTGACAGCAGCTTATGGTGGACACCAAATTATGGGGGGGGGTGACACCAGGTTATGGTGGACACCAAATTATGGGGGGTGACAGCAGATTATGGTGGACACCAGATTATGGTGGACACCAAATTATGGGAGGTGACAGCAGGTTATGGTGGACACCGAATTATGGGGCCACCACATAACGGGGCCACGACATTTTTTTGGTGGAACGCTCCACGTTTGGTGCTGGAGGTCCCATCACGGCCACCCTCCTGAGCCCGTGTCCCCGCCGCGTCCCCAGACGATGGAGTCGCAGGTGGAGGAGTGGTACAAGGAGGTGGGCGAGCTGCAGGCGCAGGCGGCGGCGCTGCCGGCGCAGGCGGCCGGGCGGGACGCGGTGGGCGAGCGGCAGAGCGCGGTGGGGACGCGCATCGTGCGCCTCATCGAGCCCCTCAAGGAGCGCCGGAGGATCCTGCTGGCCTCCAAGGAGGTCCATCAGGTCAGCCATGAGCTGGAGGACGAGGTGGTGAGTATCGGCGTGGGGTGGGGTTGGGGTGGAGATGGGATGGGCACGGAGATGGAGGTGGAGATCGGGGTGAAGATGGAGATGGGATGGAGTTGGAGATGAATGGGGTGGAGATGGAGATGATGGAGATGATGGAGATGGGATGGAGGTGAAGATGGAGATGGGATGGAGTTGGAGATGAATGGGGTGGAGATGGAGATGGAAATGGAGATGGGATGGAGGTGAAGATGGAGATGGGATGGAGTTGGAGATGAATGGGGTGGAGATGGAGATGACGGAGATGAAGATGGAGATGGGATGGAGTTGGAGATGAATGGGGTGGAGATGGAGATGACGGAGATGAAGATGGAGATGGGATGGAGTTGGAGATGAATGGGGTGGAGATGGAGATGGGATGAAGATGGAGATGGGATGGAGTTTGAGATGAATGGGGTGGAGATGGAGATGATGGAGATGGATGGGGATGAAGATGGAGATGGGATGGAATTTGAGATGAATGGGGTGGAGATGGAGGTGGGGATGGAGATGAAGATGGAGATGGAGAGGGAGATGGGGATGGGATGGAGATGAGGATGGAGATGGAAATGAGGATGGGATGGAGATGGAAAGGGGGTGGAAATAGGGATGCAGATGGGGATGGAGATGGAAATGGGGATGGAGGTGGGGATGGAGATGAGATGGAGATGGGATGGAGATGGGGATGGAGATGAGGATGGGATGGAGATGGGGATGGAGATGAGATGGAGATGGGATGGAGATGGGGATGGAGATGAGGATGGGATGGAGATGGGGATGGGATGGAGATGGGGATGGGATGGAGATGGGGATGGGATGGAAATGGGGGTGGGATGGAGATGGGGATGGGATGGAGATGGGGATGGGATGGAGATGGGGATGGGATGGAGATGGGGATGGGATGGAGATGGGGATGGGATGGAAATGGGGATGGGATGGAGATGGGGATGGGATGGAGATGGGGATGGGATGGAGATGGGGATGGGATGGAGATGGGGATGGGATGGAGGTGAACACAAAAACCGGGATGAGGTGGGATGGGGGACAGCGATGACACCGACGCCCACCCCTGTCCCAGATGTGGGTCCAGGACCGCCTGCCCTTGGCCATGCTGAAGGACCACGGCACCAACCTCCAGACCGTCCAACAGTTCATCAAGAAGAACCAGGTCAGCGCCCACGCCGCCGTTGGAGCCCGGGGTGGGGACGCCCCACCCTGAGCCCTCCACCCACCTCCATCCCACCCCACCCCACCCCTGCAGAACCTGCGCCGGGAGATCCAGGTGCACCGGCCCCGCGTGGACGAGGTGCTGGAACGCGCCGCCGCCGTCGCCTCCATCAAGAGCCCCGAGGCCGAGGGCGTGCGGTGCCTCCTGGAGCGGCTGGGGACCATGTGGGCGGAGCTGCAGGAGCAGACGGAGCGCCGGCAGCAGGCCCTGGATGCCACCTACCAGCTGGAGCAGTACTACTTCGACGTGGCCGAGGTGGAGTCGTGGCTGGGAGAGCAGGAGCTGCTCCTGATGAATGAGGAGAAGGGGAAGGTGCCGTTCAGAGGGCTGGGGTTGGAGGGGTTGGGTTGGGTTGGGTCAACTTGGTTGGTTGGATTGGGTGAATTGGAGGGGTTGGGTTGGGTTGGTTTTAGCTGGGTTTCTTGGCTTGGGGGGTTGGGTGGTAGGGTTGGGTTGGATTGGTTTCACTGGTTGGGTTGGGTTGGTTGGTCGGGTTGGTGGCACCGGTTGGGATGGATTGGTTTCACTGGTTGGGTTGGGTTGGTTGGTCGGGTTGGTGGCACTGTGTTGGGTTGGGTTGGCTTGGTTGGTCGGGTTGGTGGCACTGTGTTGGGTTGGGTTGGGTTGGTTGGTTGGGTTCGTTGCACTGGTTGGGTTGGGTTGGTTGGATTGGTTGCACTGGTTGGGTTGGGTTGGTTGGTCAGGTTGGTTGCACCAGCTGGGTTGGGTCGGTTGGTTGGGTTCGTTTCACTGGTTGGGTTGGGTTGGTTGGTCGGGTTGGTTTCACTGGTTGGGTTGGGTTGGTTGGTCGGGTTGGTTTCACTGGTTGGGTTGGGTTGGTTTCACTGGTTGGGTTGGGTTGGTTGGTTGGGTTGGTTTCACTGGTTGGGTTGGGTTGGTTTCACTGGTTGGGTTGGGTTGGTTTCACTGGTTGGGTTGGGTTGGTTGGTTGGGTTCGTTTCACTGGTTGGGTTGGGTTGGTTTCACTGGTTGGGTTGGGTTGGTTGGTTGGTGGCACTGGTTGGGTTGGGTCGGTTGGTTGGGTTCGTTTCACTGGTTGGGTTGGGTTGGTTTCACTGGTTGGGTTGGTTGGTTGGGTTGGTTGCACTGGTTGGGTTGGGTTGGTTGGTCGGGTTGGTGGCACTGGTTGGGTTTTTTGGCTTGGTCGGTTGATTAGGTTGGGTTCAGTTGCGTTGCTTGAGTTGGTTGACTGCACCGGTTGAGTTGGGTCGCGTTGAGCGCTGCTGCCAACCCTCAAGACCCTCCCCCACCCCACCCCACCCCAGGACGAGCAGAGCACCCTCCAGCTCCTCAAGAAGCACCTCCTCACCGAGCAAACCATCGAGAACTACGAGGAGACCATCGCCCAGCTCTCCCGCCAGTGCCGCGCCCTCCTGGAGCTCGGCCACCCCCAGAGGTCCGCCCACCCCCCGCCCGCCCCCGGCCCCCCCCGGGCGCCGCCGCGGCGCCGCCGGGGCTGACGGGCGCCGTGTCCTTGCCCAGCGAACAGGTCAGCAGGCGGCAGTCGCAGGTTGACCGGCTGTACGTGTCTCTGAAGGACCTGGTGGAGGAGCGCAAGGTCAAGCTGGAGCAGCAGTACTGGCTCTACCAGCTCAACCGCGAGGTGGACGAGCTGGAGCACTGGATCGCCGAGAAGGAGGTGGTGGCCGGCTCGCCCGAGCTCGGGCAGGACTTCGAGCACGTCACGGTGAGGACGGAAGGGTGGACGCGGCCGGGGGCGGGCTGGGGTGGGTTTGGTGCCGCGCTTGAGGGCGGTGGAGAAGTTGGTGGGGCTTGCGGGGGAGGTTCTGACCTGTGGTGCCGTCGGGAGGGTTCTGGGGAGCTTCCCTGAGCTCTGACAGGGGTCCTGGCACGTTCCTGGTGGCCCTGGCACGTTCCTGGTGGTCCTGGCACCTCCTGGTGGCCTTGGCACGTTCCTGGTGGTCCTGGCACCTCCTGGTGGCCTTGGCACGTTCCTGGTGGTCCTGGCACCTCCTGGTGGCCTTGGCACGTTCCTGGTGGTCCTGGCCATCCCCTCTGTCCCCTGGCTGGAGGTCCTGGCACCTCCTGGTGGCCCTGGCACCTCCTGGTGGCCCTGGCACGTTCCTGGAGGTCCTGGCCATCCCCTCTGTCCCCTGGCTGGAGGTCCTGGCACCTCCTGGTGGCCTTGGCACGTTCCTGGTGGTCCTGGCCATCTACTCTGTCCCCTGGCTGGTGGTCCTGGCACCTTCCTGGTCCTGGCCATCCCCTGTGTCCCCTGGCTGGAGGTCCTGCCACCATCCCTGCCCCATCCTGGTGGTCCTGGCACCTCCTGGTGGCCCTGGCACGTTCCTGGTGGTCCTGGCGCCTCCTGGTGGTCCTGGCACATTCCTGGTGGTCCTGGCACCTTCCTGGTCCTGGCCACCTGCTCTGTCCCCTGGCTGGAGGTCCTGCCACCATCCCTGCCCCATCCTGGTGGTCCTGGCACCTCCTGGTGGCCCTGGCATGTTACTGGAGGTCCTGGCCATCCCCTCTGTCCCCTGGCTGGTGGTCCTGGCACCTCCTGGTGGCCCTGGCATGTTCCTGGTGGTCCTGGCACCTCCTGGTGGCCTTGGCACGTTCCTGGTGGTCCTGGCCATCCCCTCTGTCCCCTGGCTGGAAGTCCTGCCACCATCCCTGCCCCATCCCGGTGGTCCTGGCACCTCCTGGTGGCCCTGGCACGTTCCTGGTGGTCCTGGCACCTCCTGGTGGCCCTGGCACGTTCCTGGTGGTCCTGGCACCTCCTGGTGGCCTTGGCACGTTCCTGGTGGTCCTGGCCATCTACTCTGTCCCCTGGCTGGTGGTCCTGGCACCTTCCTGGTCCTGGCCATCCCCTCTGTCCCCTGGCTGGAGGTCCTGCCACCATCCCTGCCCCATCCTGGTGGTCCTGGCACCTCCTGGTGGCCCTGGCACATTACTGGAGGTCCTGGCCATCCCCTCTGTCCCCTGGCTGGTGGTCCTGGCACCTCCTGGTGGCCTTGGCACGTTCCTGGTGGTCCTGGCCATCCCCTCTGTCCCCTGGCTGGAGGTCCTGCCACCATCCCTGCCCCATCCTGGTGGTCCTGGCACGTTCCTGGTGGTCCTGCCACCATCTCCACCCACCCTGGGGGTCCCCACCCCTGACCCCTGCCCCACGCCCGCCGCGGGCCACCGCAGCTGCTGCAGGAGAAGTTCCTGGAGTTCGCCAGCGAGACGGGCAGCGTCGGCCAGGAGCGCATCGCCGCCGTCAACCAGATGGTGGACGAGCTCATCGACTACGGCCACACCGACGCCGCCACCATCGCCGAGTGGAAGGACGGCGTCAACGAGGCCTGGGCCGACCTCCTGGAGCTGATGGAGACCCGCGCCCAGATGTTGGCGGCGTCCCACGAGCTGCACAAGTTCTTCAACGACTGCAAGGAGGTCCTGGGGCAGATCGAGGAGAAGCGTCAGCGGCTGCCCGAGCTGGCGGCGCGCGAGGGCAGGACCTCGGCCGGCGCCTTGCAGAGGGCCTTGGGCGCCTTCGAGCACGACGTGGAGGTGCTGGTGACGCAGGTGCGGCAGCTGCAGGAGGGCGCGGCGCAGCTGCGGACGCTCTACGCCGGGGACAACGCCGAGGCCATCGCCGGGCGCGAGCAGGAGGTGCTGCGCGCCTGGAAGGAGCTGCTGGCGGCGTGCGAGGAGTGCCGGCTGCACGTGGCCAGCGTGGCCGACAAGATCCGCTTCGTGGGCGCCGCCAGGGACCTGCTGGCCTGGATGGACGGGGTGCTCCACCAGATGGGCGCCGGGGAGAAGCCCAGGTAGGGGTGGTGGCCAAGGGTCAAGTCCTGGTCCATCACAAGGTTCCATGTCCTGGTCCATCTGAAGGTCCATGTCCTGTTCCATCATGGACCCAAGGACATGTCCTGGTCCATCACAAGGTTCCATGTCCTGGTATATCTGAGGGTCCATGTCCCATCTCACCATGGACCCAAGAACCACGTCATGGTCCATCACAAGGTTCCATGTCCTGGTCCATCACAAGGTTCCATGTCCTGGTCCATCTGAAGGTCCATGTCCCATCTCACCATGGACCCAAGAACCACGTCATGGTCCATCACAAGGTTCCATGTCCTGGTCCATCACAAGATTCCATGTCCTGGTCCATCTGAAGGTCCATGTCCTGTTCCATCATGGACCCAAGGACATGTCCTGGTCCATCACAAGGTTCCATGTCCTGGTCCATCTGAAGGTCCATGTCCCATCTCACCATGGACCCAAGAACCACGTCATGGTCCATCACAAGGTTCCATGTTCTGGTCCATCACAAGGTTCTGTATCCTGGTCCATCTGAGGGTCCATGTCCTGTCCCACCATGCACTCAGTGACCTGTTCTGGTCCATCCCAAGGTTCCATGTCCTGGTCCATCTGAAGGTCCATGTCCTGGCCCGCCATGGACCCAAAAACCACGTCATGGTCCATCCCAAGGTCCTGTGTCTTGGTCCATCTGAGGATCTGTGTCCTGTCCCACCATGGACCCAAGGACCATGTCCTGGTCCATCCCAAGGTTCCATATCGTGATCCATCTGAAGGTCTGTGTCCTGTCCCACCATGGACCCAAGGACCACATCATGTTCCATCACAAGGTCCCATGTCCTGGTCCATCTGAAGGTCCATGTCCTGTCCCACCATGGACCCAAGGACATGTCCTGGTCCATCCCAAGGTTCTGTATCCTGGTCCATCTGAAGGTCTGTGTCCTGTCCCACCATGGTCCCAAGGACATGTCCTGGCCCATCAGGAGGACCCCACACCCTTCCCCATGCCAATGTCCCCTCCCGGCCACCAAGGACCCCCCTCCATCCCCACCCTTGTCCCTCCCCCGCCCCAGGGACGTGTCCTCGGTGGAGCTGCTGATGAACGACCACCAAAGCCTCAAGACCGAGATGGAGGCCCGGGCCAAGAACGTGGCCACCTGCCTGGAGCTGGGCAAGACCCTCATCCTCAGCAAGAGCCCAGCGGCCGACGAGGTGCCCGGGGGGGGGTGGACAATGTGGGGAGGGGGGCGTGGTGGAACTTTTGGGGTGTCCTGACCCATGTCCCCCCTCCCCACAGATCAAATCACACATGGAGAAGCTCCTGGCGAAGAAGAAGGAGATGACGGAGAAGTGGGACAAGCACTGGGAGTGGCTGCAGCAGAGTGAGGGGACACCAGGGGGTCATCGGGTGTTGGGGGGGACATGAGATGTTGGGGGGACGTTGGGTGCTGCAGGAACATCAGAAGGTTTTTGGGGGGATGTTGAGTCTTTGAGGGACACCAGGTCTTGGGGTAGGCATTGGCTCCTGGAGGTCACCGGTTTAGGGTGGGGGGTCACCAAGTTTTGGGTGGTCATCAGATGTTGGGTGGACATTGGATGTTGGGGGGACACCAGGACTTAGGGTGGACATTGGGTTATGGGAGTCACCAGGTTATGGGGGACACCAGGTTATGGAGTACACCAAATTACGGTGAACACCAAATTATGGGGAACACCAAATTATGGGGAACACCAAATTACGGTGAACACCAAATTATGGGGAACACCAAATTATGAGGAACACCAAATTACGGGGAACACCAAATTATAAGGAACACCAAATTACGGGGAACACCAAATTATAAGGAACACCAAATTGTGAGGATCACCAAATTACAGGGAACACGAAATCACGGGGATCACCAAATTATGGGGAACACCAAATTATGGGAAACACCAAATATGGGGATCACCAAATTATGAGGAACACCAAATTATGGGGAACACAAAATTAAGGGGATCACCAAATTATGGGGAACACCAAATTTTGAGGAACATCAAATTACAAGGAACACCAAATTGTGAGGCTCACCAAATTATGAGGAACATGAAATTACGGGGATCACCAAATTACGGGGAACACCAAATTTTGAGGAACACCTAATTATGAGGAACACCAAATTTTGGGAGACACCAGACTATGGGTGACACCAAATTACGAGGGCCACCAGATTATGGGTGACCCCAAACTCTGAGGTGACCCCAGCCTCCGCGAGGACCCCGCGGCGGTGACGGGCGGCCCCGGCTGTGCCGGCAGTGCGCGAGGTGCACCAGTTCGCGCAGGAGGCCGTGGTGGCCGACGCGTGGCTGACGGCCCAGGAGCCGCTGCTGAAGAGCCAGGAGCTGGGCAGCAGCGTGGACGAGGTGGAGCAGCTGATCCGGCGGCACGAGGCCTTCCGGAAGGCGGCGGCCGCCTGGGAGGAGAGGTTCAGCTCCCTGCGGCGCCTCACCACGGTACGGCCACCGCGGCGCCGGGGTCATCCCCGGGGCTGGGCCCTGCTCGGGGTGGGGGCAGCTGTGGGCTCAGCTGAACCATCTCCTGATCTGAGCTTGATCTTCGTCCTGTTCCCATCTCTGTCGCTGTTTCCATCACTGGCTTCGTTCTCTTCATCTTCATCTCTGTCTTCATCCCTGTCCCATCCCCAACTCCATCCCTGTCCCCATCTCATCTCCATCATCTCCATCAACATCATCTCCATCTCCATCCCCATCTCATTTCCATCTCCATCTCCATCCCCATGTCCATCATCTCCATCTCATTTCCATCTCATCTCCATCTCATCTCCATCTCCATCTCCATCGTTTCCATCTCCATAATCTCCATCTCATCTCCATCATCTCCATGAACATCATCTCCATCTCCATCCCCATCTCATTTCCATCTCCATCCCCATCTCCATCATCTCCATCTCCATCCCCATCTCATTTCCATCTCCATCTCCATCCCCATGTCCATCATCTCCATCTCATTTCCATCTCATCTCCATCTCATCTCCATCTCCATCTCCATCGTTTCCATCTCCATAATCTCCATCTCATCTCCATCATCTCCATGAACATCATCTCCATCTCCATCCCCATCTCATTTCCATCTCCATCTCCATCTCCATCCCCATCTCCATCATCTCCATCTCCTTTCCATCTCATCTCCATCTCCATCGTTTCCATCTCCATCTCATCTCCATCATCTCCACCCCACCCTCAGATCGAGAAGCTCAAGGCCGAGCAGAACAAGCAGCCGCCGACGCCGCTCCTGACCCGCAAATTTTTGGGGGAGCCCCGGGAGGTGCCGACCCTCGCCGGCCGGAGCCGCGCGTCGCCTACGTCCGGCACGAGCTGCGGCCGGAGCGCCTCCAGCCCAAGCTCGACCGCGTCCAGCCGCCGGCCGCCGACGGAGGACCCGCCGAGCCGCCCCCGGCCACCGCCGCCGTCACTGCGGCCGCCGCTGCCGAGCCCCCGGTGGCCACCAAGGCCGAGGAGCCCGGCGAGGTCCGGCCGGGGCCGCCGGAGCGGCGCCGGGAGCGCCGGGAGCGCCGGCTGGAGCGGCAGGAGTCCAGCGAGCCGGAGCCGCCGCGACACGACGGGAAGGGCGGCGGGTGAGCAAAGGGACGCCGCGGGGACGCCGTGGGGACAGCGGGGAGGGGACAGGGCTGAGGTGACGCCACCGTGGTTCCCAAATGTCCTCCAGCAGCAAAGCCACCCTGGCCGACATCGTGGAGCAGCTGCAGGAGAAGGAGGCGGGCGGCCCCGTGCCGGCTTCGGTGAGCCCTTGGTGGCCCTTTGGTGGACCCTTGGTGACCCCAAGGATTCCTCTTTGTGTCCCTTTGGATTCCCCTTGGTGTCCCCTCAATGTCCCCCTGGAGATCCCTCAGTGTCCCCTCCATGTCCCCCTGGAGATCCCTCAGTGTCCCCTCAGTGTCTTCCTGGAGATCCCTCAGTGTCCCCTCCATGTCCCCCTGGAGATCCCTCAGTGTCCCCTCAAAGTCCCCCTGCAGATCCCTCAGTGTCCCCTCAATGTCCTCCTGAATGTCCCCTCAATGTCCCCCTGGAGATCCCCCGGTGTCCCCTCATTGTCCCCTGCTGTCCCCAGCCCCGTGACCGTGACTCCCCCGCCCGTCTCCCCGCTGGCCCCGAGGCCCTCCCGGAGAGGACCCCTCGGCCGGACCGTCCCCGGGCGCGGGACCGGCCGAAGCCGCGGCGCCGGCCGCGCCCCAAGGACTCGGCGCAGGGCCCGGGGGAGCCGCGGCGCTCGCGGTCGGCGCCGGCGCAGGGCAGCGCGCCCCCGCCGCCGCCGCCGCCCGCCCACACGGTGACGCACGAGGGGTTCCTGCTGCGCAAGCACGAGCTCGACGGCGCCGGCAAGAAAGCGTCCAACAGGTCTGGGGGCACCGTGGGGATGGAGGTTCTCCAAGGGTTGGGGTTCATCAGTGGTCCACCAGAATTTGGGGGTTCAGCAAGGGTTGGGGGTTCACCAAGGGATGGGGGCACAGGAAGGGTTGGGGTTCATCAATGGAAGGGGCTCATCAAGAGTTGAGGGTTCTCCAAGGGTTGGGGTTCATCAATGGAAGGGGTTCCCCAAGAGTTGGGGGTTCTCCAAGGGTTGGGGTTCATCAATGGAAGGGGCTCATCAAGAGTTGAGGGTTCTCCAAGGGTTCGGGTTCATCAATGGAAGGGGCTCATCAAGAGTTGGGGGTTCTCCAAGGGTTGTTGTTCATCAGTGGAAGGGGTTCTCCAAGGATTGGGGGTTCTCCAAGGGTTGGGGTTCATCAGTGGAAGGGGTTCATCAAGAGTTGAGGGTTCTCCAAGGGTTGGGGTTCATCAGTGATCCACCAGAATTTGGGGCTTCTCCAAGGATTGGGGGTTCTCCAAGGGTTGGGTTCATCAATGGAAGGGGTTCCTCAAGAGTTGAGGGTTCTCCAAGGGTTGGGTTCATCAATGGAAGGGGTTCATCAAGAGTTGAGGGTTCTCCAAGGGTTGGGGTTCATCAGTGGAAGGGGTTCATCAAGAGTTGAGGGTTCTCCAAGGGTTGGGGTTCATCAATGGAAGGGGTTCATCAAGAGTTACGGGTTCTCCAAGGGTTGGGGTTCATCAGTGGAAGGGGTTCCTCAAGAGTTGAGGGTTCTCCAAGGGTTGGGGTTCATCAGTGGAAGGGGCTCATCAAGAGTTGGGGGTTCTCCAAGGGTTGGGTTCATCAATGGAAGGGGCTCATCAAGAGTTGAGGGTTCTCCAAGGGTTGGGGTTCATCAATGGAAGGGGTTCCTCAAGAGTTGAGGGTTCTCCAAGGGTTGGGGTTCATCAGTGGAAGGGGTTCATCAAGAGTTGGGAGTTCTCCAAGTGCTGGGGTTCATCAAGAGTTGGGGGTTCTCCAAGGGTTGGGGTTCATCAATGGAAGGGGTTCATCAAGAGTTGAGGGTTCTCCAAGGGTTGGGGTTCATCAGTGGAAGGGGTTCTCCAAGGGTTGGGGTTCATCAGTGGAAGGGGTTCTCCAAGGGTTGGGGTTCATCAATGGAAGGGGTTCCTCAAGAGTTGGGGCTTCTCCAAGGGTTGGGGTTCATCAATGGAAGGGTTTCATCAAGAGTTGGGGCTTCTCCAAGGGTTGGGGTTCTCCAAAGGATGGAGCTTCACCAAGTGTTAGGGGGACATCAGTGGAGCGAGTTCTCCAAGGGTTGGGTTGGGTTCATCCATGAAGAGGGTTCCCCAAGGGTTGAGGTTTCACCAGTGGTTGGGGATTCACCAAGGGCTGGGATCCATCAGTGGAGGGGATCCACCAGGATTTGGGGGTTCACCAAGACTTGGAATTCCCCAAAATTTGGGGATTCACCACCGGTTGGAGGGTCCATCAATGAAGGGGTCCACCAAGGGTTGGGGTTTCTCCAAGGGTTTGGTGTCCATCCATGGAGAGGACCCACCAAAAATTTGGGTGTCCACCACAAGTTGGGGCTCCCCAGCGAAGGAGATTGACCAAAATTTGGGAATTCACCAAAGATAGGAACGTTCATCAACCAAACCACCAACATTTGGGGGCCCACCAAAACTCGGTTTTCCCCAAAACCTGGTGGTCACCCCACGGCCCACCACGAGCAGGTCTTGGGTGAACCTCTACTGCGTCCTGGCCAAGGGCGACCTGGGCTTCTACAAGGACGCCAAAGGCCCCGCGGCCGGGGCCACCCACGGCGGGGAGCCCCTGCTGAGCCTGCACCGCGCCGCCAGCGAGGTGGCCAACGACTACAAGAAGAAGAAGAACGTCTTCAAGCTCAAGTGAGTTTTGGGGTTGGTCGGTTTTGGGGCGTCCGATGGCACTTTTGGGGTCTCTGATGTCGTTTTTGGGGTCTCCTGTTGACGTTGCTGGCTCCGATAGCACTTTTAGGGTCTCTTGATGTGATTTTTGGGGTCTCTGACGTCACTTTTGGGGTCTCTGATGTCGTTTTTTGGGATCTCCTCTTGATTTTGGTGGTTCTGAAGCTCCTTTTGGGGTCTCCTGGTGATTTGTGGGGGTTTGATGCCACTTTTGGGGTCTCTGATGTCGTTTTTGGGATCTCCTCTTGATTTTGGTGGTTCTGAAGCTCCTTTTGGGGTCTCCTGTTGATTTGTGGGGGTTTGATGCCACTTTTGGGGTCTCTGATGTCGTTTTTTGGGATCTCCTCTTGATTTTGGTGGTTCTGAAGCTCCTTTTGGGGTCTCCTGTTGATTTGTGGGGGTTTGATGCCACTTTTGGGGTCTCTGATGTCGTTTTTTGGGATCTCCTCTTGATTTTGGTGGTTCTGAAGCTCCTTTTGGGGTCTCCTGGTGATTTGTGGGGGTTTGATGCCACTTTTGGGGTCTCTGATGTCGTTTTTGGGATCTCCTCTTGATTTTGGTGGTTCTGAAGCTCCTTTTGGGGTGAATGACACCGTTTTTGGGATCTCCTGCTGGCTTTGGTGGCTCTGACGCCCCAAAGTCCACGGGGACACGGTGACAACGTCCCTGTCTTGTAGGACCGGCGATGGGAGCGAGTTCCTGCTGCAGGCCAAGGACGAGGTGCGGCTTTGGGAGGTCTTTGTAGGGTTTTGGGGGATCTCAAGGGGGTTCAGGGGGTTTCATGGTGGGTTTTGGGGGAGTCTGATGGTGGTTTTGGGGGATCTCATGGTGGTTTTGTGGGTTCTTCGTGGGGTTGAGGGTGTCTGATGGAGGTTTTGGGGAGGGGGTCTTTGTAGGGTTTTGTGAGTTCTTCGTAGGGTTTTGGGGGCCTCGTGGTGGTTTTGGGGTGTCTGATGGTACTTTTGGGTCTCACTTGGGTTCTGGTGTGCCTGACGGTGGGTTTGGGTTGGTGATTTGGGGGTTGGGTTGGGTGGCGGTTTTGGGGGGCTCTGATGGTGATTTTGGGGTGTCTGATGGTGGTTTTGGGGGGGTCTCATGGTGATTTTGGTGGTTCTGATCTCATGTTGATTGTGATGGGTCCCTAACCCCATTTTCGTTGTCCCTAACCCCATTTTTGTTGTCCCTAACCCCATTTTTGGTGTCCCTAACGCCACTTTTGGTGTCCCTAACCCCATTTTTGGGGCCCCTAACCCCATTTTTGAGGTTTATAACCCAAATTTTGGGGTGTCTGACGCCATTTTCGTTGTCCCTAACCCCATTTTTGTTGCCCCTAACCACATTTTTGGGGTGTCTGACCCCATTTTCGTTGTCCCTAACCCCATTTTTGTTGTCCCTAACCCCATTTTTGGTGTCCCTAACGCCACTTTTGGTGTCCCTAACCCCATTTTTGGGGCCCCTAACCCCATTTTTGAGGTTTATAACCCAAATTTTGGGGTGTCTGACCCCATTTTCGTTGTCCCCAACCCCATTTTTGTTGCCCCTAACCCCATTTTTGGGGTGTCTGACCCCATTTTCGTTGTCCCTAACCCCATTTTTGGTGTCCCTAAGGCCATTTTGCTGTCCCTAACCCCATTTTTGGTGCCCCTAGCTCCACTTGTGGTGTCCCTAACCACATTTTTGTTGTCCCTCACCCCATTTTTGGTGTCCCTAACCCCATTTTTGGTGTCCCTAACCCCATTTTTGAGGTTTATAACCCCATTTTTGGGGTGTCTGACCCCATTTTCATTCTCCCTAACCCCATTTTTGGTGTCCCTAATGCCACTTTTAGTGTCCCTAACCCCATTTTTGTTGTCCCTAACCCCATTTTTGGTGTCCCTAACCCCATTTTTGGTGTCCCTAACCCCATTTTTGAGGTTTATAACCCCATTTTTGGGGTGTCTGACCCCGTTTTCATTCTCCCTAACCCCATTTTTGGTGCCCGTAGCTCCACTTGTGGTGTCCCTAACCACATTTTTGGGGTCCCTCACCCCATTTTTTGGTGTCCCCAACCCCATTTTTGAGGTTTATAACCCCATTTTCGGGGTGCCTGACCCCGTTTCTGACCTCTAGGAGGACATGCAGGGCTGGCTGCGGGCGCTGGCCGCCAGCGCTCAGGAACACGCCGAGCTGGCCCGGTGGCAACAAGGCCTCCTCACCACCTCCTCCACCGACGAGGGGCTCCCCCGGCGCGACACCGACCGGCCCCGGCGGAAGTGACCCCCGCGAACCCTCACTTTGGGGTCCTGGCCCCCCAAAAAAACCCCACATTTTGGGGTCCCACCCCGATCACGAGCCCTGGGTTTGGAGTCCCGAGCCCCGATTTTGGGGTCCAGGCCTCCCCAAACTCTAATTTGAGGGTCCCAGCCCCGCCAAAACCTCGGTTTTGGGGTCCTGCCCCCCTCAAATCTCAATCTTGGGATCCTGGCTCCCCCAAAACCCTAATTATGGGGTCCTGGCTCCCCCAAAATCTGATTTTGGGGTCCTGCCCCCTACCCAAGATGCGAGTTTGGGGTCCTAGCCCGCCCAAAACCCAAAATTTGGGGTCCCGGCCCCCCTCTTCCCCCCAGCACAAGCCATAGAGAGCCGGGGGGGCCCCAGCGCCGCCGTTGTACAAATGTAATAAAGCACCCGCTGCACCCCAAAACCGGCCTGGGGGATTTTGGGGAGCCCTGGGAAGGTCTGGGCCATCAAGCGGGGGGGGGGGCGTTGGGGTGTCATGAGGGCATTTGGGGAGTCCTGGGAGGGGGGGGGGTTGGAGGAGCCATGGGGGGATTTGAGGAGGTCCTGGGGGGGTTTTGGGGAGTCCCGGGAGGCTTTGGGGGGGGCCGGAGGAGATGCGGGGGTTTGTGCGACGAGGGATGGAGGAGGAGAAGAAGAAGGAAGTGGGGTTAGCGAAGAGGAGGAGGAGGGATGAAGGAGGAGGAGGTGGGCTTAGGGAGGAGGAGGAGGGGCGGAAGAGTAGAAGAAGGGGGGGTTAGCGAGGGGGAGGAGGAGGAAGAGGAGGAGCGGCGGGAAGAGGAAGAGGAGGGACAAAGGCGGATCAAGGACAGCAGAAGGGAGCCCGCGGTGGAGCCCTCCCTGAATCCGCAGCCCCCACGTGTGGGATCATCGCCCCCCATCCCGCAGGTGAGCGGGGAGGGGGAGCTGGGCCCAGATATCCCGGGGGGTGCCTGGGTTGGGTTTTTGTGGGGGGATGTTTGGAGAATGAAGAAGTGCAAAGCTGAGCGGAAAAGGCCCCGTGGGGGGACATTGGGGGTGCCGGTGGCGGCTGCCGGCAGAGGCAGCCTGGAGGAGCAGAGCCCTGTGTCCCCCAGGAGCCCAAAGTGGGGAGCCCAGAGAGGGGGGAGCGCCGCCATGGGCGGGACCCTCAAGAGCCTGGAGAGGGGCAGGGGGGACTCCTTGGAGCCGCTGCAGCCCAAAGCAGAGAAGAAGGGGAGAAGGGAGCCCGGGAGCCCAAAAAGCCCCGGCAGCCCTAAATGGGGAGAGCCAAGAGGGGGGAGCTTTTGGCATTGCTGGGACTCCCGGCAGCCTGGGGAGGGCGGGCAGCGAGGAGAAGGGGGACCCCCAATCCAAGCGTGACCCCCAGCAGCTGGGACAGGGGGGAAGCCCGAACAGCAAATGGGAGGGAGCAGGGACGGGGAACTCCTGGGAGGCTTTTTCAGGGCTGAATCTTGGTGTTTGGGAGGTTTTTATGGAGCCCAGGGGGCCGGGGACTTCTAGAGATGGACTTGGGCAGAGGGACCTTCAAAGTCAACGTGCTCATTCCTTGTTTTCCCCAAACCAGGATTTCCCATTCCCAGCCCCTGGGAGGCTGCGAGGAAGAGGAAGATCCTCTCCTTGTCCTTCCTCCCGCAGAGCAGGAGCTGAGGATGGAGAGCAGGGAGGACAAATCCCCGCGGCAGAACCTGGTGGAAGAGGCCGTTTTGAGCGGCTCCACAGCACAGGAACCCAACGGGGAGGAAAAGCCCCGCACAAGGAGGGGCTGCAAACGCAGATCGCGGGGATCTGAGGAGGAAAGACCCACCCTGGGCCGGGGAGGCGGCCGGAGATGGAGCCAGAGCTCGGAGCTGGTGGTCCCTGAGCAGCTCCAGGATGGGGAGAAGCCCCACAAGTGCTCAGAATGTGGGAAGAGCTTCAGCCGCAGCGCCCACCTGGTCCGGCACAACATGACCCACACTGGGGAGAGGCCCTACGAGTGTTCCAAGTGTGGGAAGAGGTTTCAGACCAGCGCCCATCTCGTCACGCACTTTCTTGTTCACACAGAGGAGAGGCCCTTCTGCTGCCCCGACTGCGGGAAGGGATTCAGGCAGAACTCCCACCTCATCACCCACCGGCGCATCCACACCGGGGAGAGGCCCTACGAGTGTGGGGAATGTGGGATGAGCTTCAAGTGCCACTCCACCCTGATCAACCACAAGAGGACCCACACTGGGGAGAGGCCCCACGAGTGTGGGGAGTGTGGGAAGAGCTTCAGCCAGAGCTCCCACCTGATCCAGCACCAGGTGACCCACACTGGGGAGAGGCCCTACGAGTGTTCCAGGTGTGGGAAGAGGTTTCACATCAGCTCCCATCTCCTCACGCACTTTCTGGTTCACACTGGGGAGAGGCCCTTCTGCTGCCCCGACTGCGGGAAGGGATTCAGGCACAACTCCAACCTCATCAGGCACCGGCGCATCCACACCGGGGAGAGGCCCTACGAGTGTCCCCAGTGTGGGAAGAGCTTCTCAGATCGCTCTACCTTCACCCAACACCAACGGAGGCACCGGTAAGGGAAGCCCTGCGAGTGCCCCGAGTGTGAGAAGAGCTAAACCCAATCCCCTACTGGAGGACCCCCTTTGGGCACAGCCCTGGTGACCCACATTGCCCGTGATCCACGTTGGGAACACACTTGGCTGTTTCTCCTTTTGTGTTGACCTTGATTTTCCTCTCTTCTCAATCTCTCTGCATTCCAAAAGCAATTGGGATCGATCTTTCACAACAAAACCACTCACATCCCACTGACAACAACTGAATTTTAAGCCATAAAAGCACAATCCCACCTCACATTGCTTGTTCCCACCTCAAACAAACTCAATCCCACGCCAAACTCAGTCGAATCCAGAGCCTCCAGAGTGAGATGGGGTTGGGAGGAGGTTGGGAGAAGTGGGATCCCAGTTTGGAGCGGTGGCATGGGGACTGTGTGGGGCTGCGTGGCTGGGATGTATTTGATAGCAAATAAAACTTTCAGACCCACTGATTTCTTGGCCGTTCATTTTCAATCCGTGGCAGTTCTGTTTGCAGAGCGCCGCCTCACAGAGCGTCCCCTCACAGTTCCCGGCCTTGGCCTGGCCCCGCCCCTTTCCCCTCACAGTTCCCGCCCTTGGCCTGGCCCGCCCCTTTCCCCTCACGGTTCCCGCCCTTTCCTCGCCCCCTTTCCCCTCACGGTTCGGCCTTCGGGAACGGGGCAGGAGGAGGAGGGAGGGAGGAAGAGGCGCAGCGGCAGCGAGGAGCAGCCGGAGAAGAGCAGAGAAGGAATCGCGGGGCCCTGGCGCTGCCTGAAGTCGCCGCAGCCCCGGGAGCATCGCCCCCCATCCCGCAGGTGCCCGGGGAGGGGGAGCTCGGCCCAAATATGCCGGGGGTGCCGGGTTTGGGGTGTTTTGGGGGGGATGTTTGGAGCTCAAAGGGCTCCAAAGCTGAGCCGGAGATGGCCCTCGGGGGGACATCGGGGGTCCCCGGGAGGTGTTTTTGGAGTGTCCCGGGGCTGGCAGTGGCTGCTCCCAGTATGAGCCCGGTCACTCCCAGTATGAGCCTGGTGAGTTCCTCTCACTCCCTGCAGGATTCCAGTCTCTCCCAGTATGATCCCAGCCCATCCCGACCTGTCCCGGCTCCATCCCCGCTCCTGCCGCGGGCTGCGAGGGCTGCGGGAACGGGGCACCGAGGGAGTCGCTGCTCCTGGGGAGGAGGAGGAGGGAGGGAAGGGATGAAGGAGGAGAGGGAGGGGGGATTAGGGAGGAGGAGGAGGGGGATTGGAAGAGGAGGAGCGGCGGGAAGAGGAAGAGGAGGGACAAAGGCGGATGAAGGCCAGCAGAAGGGAGCCCGCGGTGGAGCCCTCCCTGAATCCGCAGCCCCCACGTGTGGGATCATCGCCCCCCATCCCGCAGGTGAGCGGGGAGGGGGAGCTGGGCCCAGATATCCCGGGGGGTGCCTGGGTTGGGTTTTGTGGGGGGATGTTTGGAGAATGAAGAAGTGCAAAGCTGAGCGGAAAAGGCCCCGTGGGGGGACATTGGGGGGTGCCGGTGGCAGCTGCCGGCAGAGGCAGCCTGGAGGAGCAGAGCCCTGTGTCCCCCAGGAGCCCAAAGTGGGGAGCCCAGAGAGGGGGGAGCGCCGCCATGGGCGGGACCCTCAAGAGCCTGGAGAGGGGCAGGGGGGACTCCTTGGAGCCGCTGCAGCCCAAAGCAGAGAAGAAGGGGAGAAGGGAGCCCGGGAGCCCAAAAAGCCCCGGCAGCCCTAAATGGGGAGAGCCAAGAGGGGGGAGCTTTTGGCATTGCTGGGACTCCCGGCAGCCTGGGGAGGGCGGGCAGCGAGGAGAAGGGGGAGCCCCAATCCAAGCGTGACCCCCAGCAGCTGGGACAGGGGGGAAGCCCGAACAGCAAGGGGGAGGGAGCAGGGACGGGGAACTCCTGGGAGGCTTTTTCAGGGCTGAATCTTGGTGTTTGGGAGGTTTTTATGGAGCCCAGGTGGCCAGGGACTTCTAGAGATGGACTCGGGCAGAGGGACCTTCAAAGTCAACGTGCTCATCCCTTGTTTTCCCCAAACCAGGATTCCCCATTCCCAGCCCCTGGGAGGCTGCGAGGAAGAGGAAGACCCTCTCCTTGTCCTTCCTCCCGCAGAGCAGGAGCTGAGGATGGAGAGCAGGGAGGACAAATCCCCGCGGCAGAACCTGGTGGAAGAGGCCGTTTTGAGCGGCTCCACGGCACAGGAACCCAGCGGGGAGGAAAAGCACCGGAGATGCCGCACGAGGAGCGGCAGCAAATGCAGATCGCGGGGATCTGAGGAGGAAACACCCACCCTGCGCCGGGGAGAGGGCCGGAGATGGAGCCAGAGCTCGGAGCTGGTGGTCCATGAGCAGCTCCATGACAGGGAGAAGTCCCACAAGTGCTTGGAGTGTGGCAAGAGCTTCAGCCGGAGCTCCGAGCTGATCAGGCACCAGAGGACCCACACTGGGGTGAGGCCCTATGAGTGTGGGGAGTGTGGGAAGAGCTTCAGCCGGAGCGCCAACCTGGTCAGGCACCAGAGGATCCACACTGGGGAACGGCCCCATGAGTGTGAGGAGTGTGGGAAGAGCTTCAGCCGGAGCTCTGAGCTGATCAGGCACCAGAGGACCCACACCGGGGAGAGGCCCTACGAGTGTTCCAAGTGTGGGAAGAGGTTTCAGACCAGCTCCCATCTCCTCACGCACTATCGGAGTCACACAGAGGAGAGACCCTTCTGCTGCCCCGACTGCGGGAAGGGGTTCAGGAACAAGGCAAACCTGGTCAGTCACCAGAGGACCCACACTGGGGAACGGCCCTATGAGTGTGGGGAGTGTGGGAAGAGCTTCAGCCACAGATCCAGCCTGATCAGGCACCAGAGGACCCACACCGGGGAGAGGCCCTACGAGTGTTCCGAGTGTGGGAAGAGGTTTCAGACCAGCTCCGATCTCCTCAAGCACTATCAGGTTCACACGGAGGAGAGGCCCTTCTGCTGCCCCGACTGCGGGAAGGGATTCAGGCAGAACTCCCATCTTATCAACCACCGGCGCATCCACACCGGGGAGAGGACCCACGAGTGTCCCCAGTGTGGGAAGAGCTTCAATTGGCACTCCACCCTAATCAGGCACAAGAAGACCCACACTGCGGGGAGGCCCCACGAGTGTGGGGAGTGTGGGAAGAGCTTTGGCCAGATCTCCTACCTGATCCAGCACCAGGTGATCCACACTGGGGAGAGGCCCTACGAGTGTTCCAAGTGTGGGAAGAGGTTTCAGACCAGCTCCATTCTCCTCACACACTTTCTGGTTCACACGGAGGAGAGGCCCTTCTGCTGCCCCGACTGTGGGAAGGGATTCAGGAGGAACACCCACCTCATCAGGCACCGGCGCATCCACACTGCGGAGAGGCCCCACAAGTGTCCCCAGTGTAGGAAGAGCTTCAATTGCCACTCCACCCTGATCAACCACAAGAGGACCCACACAGGGGAGAGGCGCCACGAGTGTGGGGAGTGTGGGAAGAGCTTCATGCAGAGATCCAGCCTGATCCAGCACCAGGTGACCCACACTGGGGAGAGGCCCTACGAGTGTGCGGAGTGTGGGAAGAGCTTCAGCCAGAGATCCCACCTGATCCAGCACCAGGTGACCCACACTGGGGAAAGGCCCTACGAGTGTGGGGAGTGTGGGAAGAGCTTCAGCCAGAGATCCCACCTGATCCAGCACCAGGTGACCCACACTGGGGAAAGGCCCTACGAGTGTTCCAAGTGTGGGAAGGGGTTTAAGACCGGCTTCACTCTCCTCCGGCACTTTCTGGTTCACACTGGGGAGAGGCCCTTCTGCTGCCCCGACTGCGGGAAGGGATTCAGGCAGAACTCCCACCTCATCACGCACCGGCGCATCCACACCGGGGAGAGGCCCTACGAGTGTCCCCAGTGTGGGAAGAGCTTCTCACGGCGCTGTACCTTGACCCAACACCAACGGAGGCACCGGTAAGGGAAGCCCTGCGAGTGACCCGAGTGTGAGAAGAGCTAAACTCCATCCCTCCCTGGAGGACCCCCTTTGGGCACAGCCCTGGTGACCCACATTCCCCGTGATCCATGTTGGGAACACCCCTGGCTGCTTCTCATTTTGTGTTGACCTTAATTTTTCTCTCTTCTCCATCTCTCTGCACTCCAAAAGCAATTGGGATCGATCTTTCACAACAAAACCACTCACATCCCACTGACAACAACTGCATTTTGACCCATAAAAGCACAATCCCACCTCACATTGCTTGTTCCCACCACAAACAAACTCAATCCCACGCCAAACTCAGTCGAATCCAGAGCCTCCAGAGTGAGATGGGGTTGGGAGGAGGTTGGGAGAAGTGGGATCCCAGTTTGGAGCGGTGGCATGGGGACTGTGTGGGGCTGCGTGGCTGGGATGTATTTGATAGCAAATAAAACTTTCAGACCCACTGATTTCTTGGCCGTTCATTTTCAATCCGTGGCAGTTCTGTTTGCAGAGCGCCGCCTCACAGAGCGTCCCCTCACAGTTCCCGCCCTTGTGCTGGCCCCGCCCCTTTCCCCTCACGGTTCCCGCCCTTGGTCTGGCCCCGCCCCTTTCCCCTCACAGTTCCCGCCCTTGTTCTGGCCCCGCCCCTTTCCCCTCACAGTTCCCGCCCTTGGCCTGGCCCCGCCCCTTTCCCCTCACCGTTCCCGCCCTTGGCCTGGCCCCGCCCCTTTCCCCTCACGGTTCCCGCCCTTTCCTCGCCCCCTTTCCCCTCACGGTTCGGATTTCGGGAACGGAGGAGGAGGAGGAGGGAGGGAGGAAGAGGCGCAGCGGCAGCGAGGAGCAGCCGGAGAAGAGCAGAGAAGGAATCGCGGGGCCCTGGCGCTGCCTGAAGTTGCCGCAGCCCCGGGAGCATCGCCCCCCATCCCGCAGGTGCCCGGGGAGGGGGAGCTCGGCCCAAATATGCCGGGGGTGCCGGGTTTGGGGTTTTTTGGGGGGGATGTTTGGAGCTCAAAGGGCTCCAAAGCTGAGCCGGAGATGGCCCTCGGGGGACATCGGGGGTCCCCGTGAGGTGTTTTTGGAGGGTCCCGGGGCTGGCAGTGGCTGCTCCCAGTATGAGCCCGGTCGCTCCCAGTATGAGCCTGGTGAGTTCCTCTCACTCCCTGCAGGATTCCAGTCTCTCCCAGTATGATCCCAGCCCATCCCGACCTGTCCCGGCTCCATCCCCGCTCCTGCCGCGGGCTGCGAGGGCTGCGGGAACGGGGCACCGAGGGAGTCGCTGCTCCTGGGGAGGAGGAGGAAGGAGGGAAGGGATGGAAGAGGAGAAGGAGGTGGGTTTAGTGCGGAGGAGGAGGGGGATTGGAAGAGGAGAAGGGAAAGGAAGAGGAAGAGGAGGGACAAAGGCGGATCAAGGCCAGCAGGAGCTACCCCAGCTGCGTGCAGGCGTTCAGGCACAACGCCCATCTTGTCTTCCACCGGCTCATCCACAGGAGGAGACATGTTGGGCACATCCCTGGTGATCCCACATTCCTTGTCATCCATGTTGGGAACACACCTCGTTTTCCTTTTGGTTTTCACTTAATTTTCCTCTGCTTCCTCTTCATCCCCCAAAATCAGCCAAAACGGGGTTAAATGAATGAAATTCATCCAAAGTATCTGAAAGCCCGCCATTTCGCAGGTGTTTGAGGGGGAATTTAGGATTTTGGGGACACGTTCTGTGCGGAGTGCCCCTGTTGCTAAGCGGCAGGAGTTTGATCTCACCCTTCTTGTGTTGCTGATAACTCCTCCCTTGCCCCAAACCCTAACTCCACCCCTGGGATACCCTGTACAAACCCCACGGCCCTGTCTTTTGTGGGTGAGGAATGGATTCTGGAGCTTTCTAGAACCAAGACGAGTCTCGTTTGACCCCGGCAGCGGCAGCTGCACCCTCCCTGGCCACCATGAACTCTGGAGAATGGGGCAGCCAGTGAGGACACGCCCTGGATTGCAAGATCAGTGTGTGTTCTATTTGCCATCTGTCAGAGGAGGGGCAGGTATCTCCTGTTCATTGGGCAGTTTTCTTTATCTCTTCCACAGCCAGTCCTCCCTCCTGGAGATATCTCCTGTTAATGGGCTATTAATTATTATTTATCTTCTGTTAATGGGCCATTAATTATTAATTCTCTTCCGTTAATGGGCCATTAATTATTAATTCTCTTCTGTTAATGGGCCAGCGAGTGTCACTGAGTGTGGCTGATAAAATGACATCATCCCACTGGGAGATGCTCCGCCCAGGGGGAGGAGCCAAACATTCCTGCCTGGATGGAATCTGAGGGTTGGAAAAACACAAGCAGCCTTTTCCCACTGGATTCCCGCAGGATCAACCCTTTTCCCACTGGATTCCCAGAGGATCGCCCTTTTCCCACTGGATTCCCACAGGATCACCCTTTTCCCACTGGATTCCCACAGGATCACCCATTTCCCAGTGGATTCCCAGAGGATCACCCATTTCCCACTGGATTACTGCAGGATCAGCCCTTTTCCAATGGATTCCCAGAGGATCACCCTTTTCCCACTGGATTCTCAGAGGATCAGCCCATTCCCCACTGGATTCCCAGAGGATCACCCATTTCCCACTGGATTCCCACTGGATCACCCATTTCCCAGTGGATTCCCAGAGGATCACCCATTTCCCACTGGATTACCGCAGGATCACCCATTTCCCAGTGGATTCCCAGAGGATCACCCATTTCCCACTGGATTACTGCAGGATCAGCCCTTTTCCAATGGATTCCCAGAGGATCACCCTTTTCCCACTGGATTCTCAGAGGATCAGCCATTTCCCACTGGATTCCCACAGGATCACCCATTTCCCACTGGATTCCCAGAGGATCGCCCTTTTTCCACTGGATTCCCACTGGATCACCCATTTCCCACTGGATTACTGCAGGATCAGCCCTTTTCCAATGGATTCCCAGAGGATCACTCATTTCCCACTGGATTACTGCAGGATCAGCCCTTTTCCCACTGGATTCCCAGAGGATCACCATTTCCCCACTGGATTCCCACAGGATCACCCATTTCCCACTGGATTCCCAAAGGATTGCCCTTTTCCCACTGGATTCCCAAAGGATCACCCATTTCCCACTGGATTCCCTCTGGATCAGCCCTTTTCCCACTGGATTCCCAGAGGATCAGCCCATTCCCCACTGGATTCCCAGAGGATCACCCATTTCCCACTGGATTCCCACTGGATCAGCTCTTTTCCCACTGGATTCCCAGAGGATCACCCTTTTCCAATGGAATCCCACAAGATCAGCTCTTATCCCACTGGATTCCCAGAGGATCAGCCTTTTTCCACTGGATTCCCAGCGGAATATGTTATTTATTTAAATATAAATATAAAAATTAAATATATTGTATATTTTAAATGTGTAAATGTTTTTATATAAAATATTTTTAATATATAACATATATATAATGTATTTTGGAATATATATAATATATATACTATAAATATGTGATATAAGTACATTTTATAGATAAATATTATAATATTGCCTTTTTGCAAATATTAAAATTGATTTCATACATGTGGTGTTAAAGTAACTTTGTTATAAAGAAACCGGTTTTATTTCTGTTGTTAATTAAGCTTAGATTTAATTGACAGCAGAAATATAACATAAAAATAAAGAAGATAATAATTAAGAATAATATTTATGTATCATTAGTAGTAAAAAATGATAAATTATAAAAGAATAATAACAGAGTGGGATTGTACAGACTGGGATAAACTGGACTGGGATAAACTGGACTGGGATTGTACAGACTGGGACAAACTGGACTGGGATAAACTGGATTGGGTTTGCACAAAATGGGATAAAGTGGACTGGGATAAACTGGACTGGGTTTGCACAGACTGGACTGGGTTTATAAATACTGGGACAAACTGGACTGGGATAAACTGGACTGGGTTTATAAATACTGGGACAAACTGGACTGGGATAAACTGGACTGGATTTGCACAGATTGGGATAAACTGGACTGGGATTGTACAGATTGGGATAAACTGGACTGAGATAAACTGGACGGGGTTTGTACAGATTGGGATAAACTGGATTGGGATAACCTGGACTGAGTTTGTACAGACTGGGACAAACTAGACTGGGACAAACTGGACTGAGATAAACTGGACTGGGTTTGCACAAACTGGGACAAACTGGTCTGGGATAAACTGGACTGGGTTTGTACAGATTGGGACAAACTGGACTGAGATAAACTGGGCTGGGATTGTACAGCCTGGGATAAACTGGACTGGGATAAACTGGACTGAGATAAACTGGGCTGGGATTGTACAGATTGGGACAAACTGGTCTGGGATAAACTGGACTGGGTTTGTACAGATTGGGGCAAACTGGACTGGGATAAACTGGACTGGGATTGTACAGATTGGGATAAACTGGACTGGGATAAATTGGGCTGGGATTGTACAGCCTGGGATAAACTGGACTGGGATAAACTGGACTGGGACAAACTGGACTGGGACAAACTGAACTGGGATAAACTGGACTGGGATTGCACAAACTGGGATCACATAGACTGGGAAAAAGCACTGGCTACCATTGGCTACCTTTGGCTACCATCCACCTATAAAGGTGGCCACCTCAAGTTGCCCCGATCCTGTTTGGGGGTCCCACCCCCCTCTTTCCCCGCTCCCCCGCCCCTTCCCCACCGTTCCCCCAATCCCCAAATCCCCTCCGCCGTGTTTGATTTTGGGGGTTCCAGGCCCCTCCTGCTCCGTTTGGGGGTCCCCACCCCCCTTTGGTTTAACTTGGGGTCCCCACCCCCGGCCTGGGGGGGCTCCCAGCACCACCAGTGCCACCAGTCCGCTCCCAGCTCCCCCTCACGCCCCCTCCCCATCCCCAGGGTCACCTCCCCCCTCCCCAAATTCCGCCCCTGGCAACTGAGGGGTCATCAGCGAGAAACGCTCTGATTGGCTGGATGTGGCCCCCGCGCGGTCGCTGATTGGCTAGCGCCGTGAGAGACTCTGGGCTCTGCCTGGCAACTGATGAGTCAGAGCCGCCCCGGGCGCTGATGGCTGAAAGTCGCCGGGCGGGGCCAGTGAGCTGAGTTTCTGCCCGGCAACTGCAGCGTCATCAGCGCCGCGCGCTCTGATTGGCCAGAATCTGTTTTGGGGTGGGGACGGGAGGAATTGGGGATATTTGGGGTTTATTTAGGGATTATTTGGGATTTATTTTGGGTTATTTAGGGATTATTTGGGTTATTT